>NW_026935058.1:0-62836 GCF_032062105.1 Saccostrea cuccullata
GGAAAAAGAGGACACTATGCAAGGATGTGTAAAACAAGGAATTCCCTACCTTGTGCTGTCTTTAGTACCACGCGCTCAGTTGCAACGCAGACTGACAAACATATACAGTGCGAACTTCAAGGAAATCAAAGAGGAAGCAAACCAGGGACAGAGAAAGAATTATCAATTTCGGAAAACCCCGAAAGAAAAATCCAAATTGAGTGAAATGCCATTTTCATCTGTCAGTGTCATTGAAATTCATAGTGAAACATTGGAGACCCAAGTTAAAAACTTCAGGGACAAGGCAGCTTTAACAAATCAGACCCCAGTACTACCAAAATAAATGGTTGCACGAGCGGCAAGTGTCCCTAACGCGGTTCTTGGAAAAGAAAAAAACTATCAAGGAATTCCGAAAAAAACTCTCAGCTGTAGAAAAGGACCTCGAGGAATCGAAAAAGTTGGTAAATGACTTTCAGAATGACACCAAAATCAAACAAGAGGAGATAAATTCACTCCGAAAATACAAAGATTTTCATTTCTCGAGGAAAGCCATTACAGTGGACCACCCCGTGGAGGCAGAGGCAGTACCCGAGGACTTCCAATGTTGTCAAAAGTATGCCTGACAACACTAGATCTTCTTGGAAACACGAGGACGTGTTTCGGGGGGCAAAGGGGTACTGTGACCGTGTAAAATGAACATATTTTTGAATAACAATAATTTCCTTTGATAGTGCTTAATATAATATAATTAGACCTTGATGCCACCTGTACCTGAGTGAAAGTGCTAATTATTATTCAATTAAATTAATTATGTCAATTATGTCCTTCTGCTTTGAGTAACTCTCGATTGTAATTGTTTACTTCATCATTGTTATAAATTGGTTGTTTAATATAATGATCTATAGTTGGAAACTGGACCTTGCATTGTCCACGCCGACACCCAGATCGTGTAGTAAACACCAAGTTTGGACCGTTATAATAAATTATTAAACGAAGCACCGACTTGTGTATTTCTACCGGTTATAGTTCGATGAAATTTCATAGTAAATTTAATATGAAATGTCTGAACAATTTTTATGAGTTGTAATGGCGTCAGAAAAGGGGGGTTCTTTTTTAACATGCTACAAAGTTTCACCTCCAGAAAAACTGGCACAGACCTAGGAAATATTTATATTAGCCATTGAAAAATAAAATGCATCCAAAGTACTTGTATTTAAATACCGAGATGCGAGAAATGTAAAAGTTAATGTCAGTTTGTAGTAAGGGTGTTCAAAGTTTGTCAAGTAGAAAAGTGACGTTATTCATACGTGATAAATGTGGAACGCCAAGTAGCAATTATGCTGTTATAATTAAGTTAGAATCTTTCAACTTGCATAAGATCTTTAAAAATATCATAAACATTTAAATCAGCTATTCATTAAAATCATATAAACATAACGAGTTTGAATCTTTACTTAACTCCAAGAAATCCCATCAAGGTATGTGTATGAGGTAGAGAATATGGACATTGAGAAGCAATGACGTCATGCAACTAAATTGCGACTGTGCCGGGTGAACAAATAATGTCTTTATTTTAAAATAATTTGGAAAATATTTAAAGTATCAAGCTAAAATTTCTAACATGTTTGTAACTTTTGTTGTTTGATAGTTCTTAAAATACTGTAAACCAATTATTATACGCGTCATTTTTTATTCGCGACTGACTGCTAGAGAACTAATCCGCGACGATTTATTTCCGCGAACCATGGTATATTTTTTTTATTTCCTCGAGTATTTTTGAATCAAATTAAAATTTTATATCCGCCCATAAACTAAGTAAAATGATAGCGTGAGGTCTGCTTACGCATTATTCAAGACATTCTGTGCATTGCGTCCATTTAAAATCTTATATCCGCCCCTGAAGTGGGTAAAATGTTTACCATGTGTATACTTCATACGCATTTTCACAACGTTCAAACGAAAATCGGGGAAAAATCTAGGAGATTGAAATTGATTAAAAACTCTCAATTGTAAAAGTGCCTCATACTAATTGGGTAATCGACGCTTTCTAAGATCTACATAGCCAAGGGGCAATTATTATAAATGGTTTGGACAGAGCAGGACTGGGCCATAATTAGTCGTAATTAACCTGGCTATCTCTGACTCGTCTGTAACAATAAATGAACAATAATAACACAAGCTGAAATGATTATTGACATTCTAATCATTTTTAGACAAATAGTTTTAAATTTGCCATTCGTTTTTATTTTTATTGAATGTAACTGCTTCTTGTACATTAAAAGTAAAGTTCTTCCGTGATTACTTGTTGAATCGTCGGGATCGGTATGAAAAAGGGGCAAATAACTTTAAATAAATCATGATATGGAAATATAATGAACAACTGGTTCGCGACGATAAATATCCGCGAGCAGAGGTTACTCGCGGAACTCGCGGATATTTATCGCACGCGTATAATACTTGGTTTACAGTATATGTAAGCATAAACTTCATAGTATTACTGTTATCGCATCTGCCTTCTAACTATTCGAACAACCATCGTATATTCTGATAAATTATAATAAATGTTTCAATGTAGACAAGAGTATATAATTATAAAACTCATATAATGTATAGTGATTAAGAATCTAAAAAACAAAAAAATTAACATTGCAAAAAAATATCAAGTAAAACCAAGCAAATCGTATTTCATGCCAAACGCATTATACGACAGGAGTTGTAAAGGTCTTTAAAAAGTTAATACAATCTCTATTTTCAAAGGTCACGTTTATACTCATTTGAATATACATTGACGTTAAGCAGAGTCCATTCCTCTTTTTCTCTATGGCCAGAATAGATGATTTAAATTTTGAGTTGAATTTTCGTTAGTCGTCTAATTTCTTAACGAGGTTACTTAAATTATAAATACAGTGAGAGCTTTTAGATCAGGTTAGCTAGGTTAAAATCATGCGGAAAGTTAAACAATGTGTTTCTATAAAATAATAATCAGAGACTTCTTTATTGAGATTTCGTGACGTAGTGTTTAGATTGTAACTGATTAAAATGTGTTTTACTATATAACAAAACTGTTGAATTATATAATAATAATTACGTTATAAAGAACTGCTAAATAAGAGAACAAAGTTTGGGTACATACACCAGAAATTCCTCGTTATTGAACAAATTAAAAAATCAATATAAGCATAAATAAATTAGTCAAGCAAATTTTCCTTCTCGGTGAAATTGAGAGGGGAGTTCGAGATGATTAGGTTAAGTCTTGCGAAAATTTATTAACATGAATGGAAGAAACATCATACACGTATATATAATATGTATATACATTGCCAGTATTTCTATGGAAGATGGACTCCTCACAACTCCAAAAAAGCGCCTCAAAGGACATATTATGGACGAACTTTCACCACTTGGTTTTAAGATGTGTTTGAGGGAGTGTTCGGTCAGAACAATTTGTAAATCCCTAAATTTTCGACAGAAAACATTAACATGTGAATTGTCATCCTCTGATGTAGAGTCACATCCAGGGGACCTCCTTCATGACTCAGAATATACATATGCTGAAAAAATGAAGAAACCACAGGTAAAACACAACCTTCAGTTTATAAAATATACATTTAATTTTTTTGTTAATTTTTAAAATTTAAAATAGATTAAATTTATTTTACTTCACAATATTTTGTTCATTTTAATTTTGTTGTCACAAAAATGATGCAATTGGTCAAAGAAGAAGAAATTTAAATATCCAAATAAAGAATTAAAGAGCTCAAATGAAAAAAATAAACAATTCATATATATATATATATATATATATATATATATATATATATATATATATATATATATATATATATATATATATATATATATATATATATATATATATGATTGCCACCATGACAAAAGGTCCTTATGGCAATTTTTCTAGAACAGAGAAATAACGTCATAAAGATATGACGTTGCAGACGGTGAGCGTCGTCGCAGATTTTTTTTTATACACGTGTTTTACGTTTTGACGTCTATCTTTTTTGTGGTTATTGACCATTGTATATAATGATAATTCAGTCAATTTTTAAACATTTAATTCTGATTTTTTATGTTGGATCCTCTAGTCCACTGGTATTAAATTAAATGTAGGCCTATTCACAATTTGAGACCCGTTTCTTCGCTACTTCTAGCGATATCGCTATATATATATATGTCTCTTATTTACATTCATTTCCTTATGCATGACCGTATACACAGCGCTTATACACAAATTTATTTTCTAAATAATTGAATACTGATGAACAAATGCAAATTTTGATTTACTGGCATAGACAAAATTGAAGTAATGTGTAAGGCACGGATATTTTATCAAAATATTGGAGAGGAAATTGTTTCCCTGTATGCACATGGTCCTGAGATCCGCTCCAGCATTCTCAGCATTTACATCAATCAGGTAAACATTGAATCACCGGAGCATGATCTTCCATATTTTTGCTGTAAAATGCTTTAGTGCTAAAAGAATTTGAAACCTAAACACATTTCCTCCAACAGGGAAGAAAAGAATTCTTATAAGTTTCCCGAATCTGACAAAATAATGGACAAATAACCGAGTCGAAGTTTTGTAAATAAAAACAGGAGCGGTAACTCTGACAATCGATCGAATTAATAAAGGGGTACCAGAGAGGGTCATTCATTTGTTTTTTTTTCCATTTCAACTGACAATCTTCATAAAAATTTGCTCCCGTAGTATAACAAATATTTTAAACATGTTCTTTATTAGCAGTTCAAACGTTTTACCGTGTATTGGAAAAAAAATTTAAAAGTGTGTTTATCACTATGGAAACTAGATCCTTTAAAAATATATAGAACAAAAAATATATATGCAACTTTGAATAAAACTTTTAATTAACAAAATCTTTACATTCATGCAGAAATGAAACTTCAATGAAAAATCGAATTTTCAAAGCAACAGAATACCGGTATCGTAAAATGAAAAGAAATCTCTATTGGTTTAAATACAGTGTATATTATTCATTTAAAGGAACCTTTAAAACTTTTTAAAATTTTTTTTAAGCTTCATCTGCAGATTTAAGTGGATCACTTACATGTATATATGTCAAAACATCTATTCCGTTTCATTCATAGCATATAAGCAATATATATGTACATCATATTTTCATTACAATTGTATTGCCAATTAATCTACAACTCATTTGATTTTTGAAACTAAATACATGTATCAGTTATTGGTTTATTGTCCAACTTGCCGTGGAAAAAAGGAAGTGAGATGAATTTATTTTGGGAATTTATAGGTAAAAAAAAATCCTGTGATAAACATTACATTAGAGAACAATAACAATGACAAGTTTAAAGAAACTGCGAGAAGATTAAAATTCTACACACACCGGATCATCACATAACAAGAAAGGAATCAATGGCGTCGAAAGCAAATTGAAAGTGGGGGGCTAAGTGTAATAAAAAAAATTTTTACCTTCACAAAAACCTGACAAGCAAAAAAAAAAAAAAAAAGGAAATGTCCAAATCCTATTTCGTGGTGGTGGTGGTGTGTGTGTGTTTGGGGGGGGGGACTTCAGTACCAAATTTTTTTTCCAAACACCAAAACTTTCCCCATTTCTAACCAATACTGCGAGATCTCTGTGGAAAGTGGGGGGGGGGCTAAGCCTACGAAACAAGGTTCAATGTCTATACTAAGTATATTTTTAGAAAACAAGTGGGGGGGGGGTAAGCCCCCGCCCCCCCCCCCCGGTTCCGACGCCTATGGGAATAAAAAGAAAAAATAAATAAACTCTATTACCAAACAAAAAATCCTATTTCGTGTGAATTAGGGAGGGTGTGTTGGAGGAGATTGGGGTTAGTCGTTGGCTTTTTTTACATCATACCGGCCAGTGACTTTTTTATACCAATTTTACGTAGATCCTTACTTTCGAGGAGAGGTTCGCCCATTCTAAAGGGGGGGGGGATTTCGTTTAAAAAAAATTTTAAACTGCACAATTCATGCGCAGACCCCCCCCCCCCCCCCCGACTCCCTCTTGATCATCGCATGGGTTGTATATGAATATCAAATTTCCTATTTAATTTTTGACACCTCCCGTAAAATTTCTTTGAATCAATCTATATGATCCAGAACAATTAGGAATTTATAATTATTATACCCGTTTGAAAAGTTGGGGGGTATATAGGGGTCAGGATGTCCTTCTGTCTTTTACGCTTTGGCGTACCCATCTTTTATCCGCAACTCCTCTTATACCAAGGTTTGAATTTTATTGAAACTTCACAGATTCTTTGTTACATAATTTTACTTTTTAAACGGATGTTTATTTCGGATTTCCAATAACAAACATGGACACCGTCATTTTTCTAAAATTTGAAGGGTACCCATCTCTCATCAGCAAAAAATGCATTAATGGTACTTTCACTGCATGATTCTTTATTATAAATAATGTCATTATGCACCTCCTATTTTACTTTGTGTTTTGACACTTGAAGCTAATTTCGTGTCTCCAAGAAAAAAACCCACGGATTTTGCCATTATAAAGATATGGGAGGCGGGGATCGTTTGATATGTGCAGTGCTCACAGTATCTCTAGTTTATGATTTAATATTTACATTTTCAATGTCTTTGTCCGAGATGAAATTACAAAAAGTAAAAATAAATTTATTTCTACATACATAAATCTACTGGTTCATTGATAGACACGGTTAAAAAAATACGCACGGAGTGGGACAATAGTGACAGAAGCGGGGCTTGTAGCAAATATCACTCAAGCCATTCGATTGATCACGTCATGAAACAAAAAAAAGACAGTTATTCCTTAATTTAATGGTATACTAGTATTATATTAGCTGCAGATCTGTAGCTCTCCGAAAAAAATATTGATAGACTGGAGAGCTACAGAGCCACCCATTAAAAAAAACTGTATATTTATTGCGCACAAAAAAGTGCGCTCGGTTCTCGATTTATCTCTCCGTGTTTTTAAAACAATAATATAAAAATATTAATAACCGTGTGTTCTTAACATATTCTTTTTCTCTAACCACAACAAAACATTCCTCATAATTGTTGTTAGTGGTCTTCCTGGTCCTGATATTGCAATCATCGAACATTTCGCTTATTTATACTGCCATTTTTCCAAAGATAATTCGGTCCAACATGCTTCGTTCAGATCTCAACTACGAGAGTACTTGATAGAGGAGAGGTGAATTTTTTGAAATCTTCCATTTTATGCAATTGAGTTAAGAATTTGGAAGAATTCATCAAGAACCGAGCGCACTTTTTTGTGCGCAATAAATATACAGTTTTTTCAATGGGTGGCACTGTAGCTCTCCGCCCGGTCTATCAATATATATTTTTTCGGAGAGCTACAGATCTGCAGCTAGTATTCAATTTGATATTATAATAAAAAATTACAAATTGATTTCATTTGAAATTTAGATAAAATGGTTTTAATAAATGAAATTTATTACTAGTAAATGGCAAAAGTTGTTTTAATTAATAATAAAATATTCAGTATTTGTATAATTATATGGACTTGGTATATGTGTTCTTCTAAAACTATTTAGTTTAACAAAATAAAAAAAGCCTGAGATTGTTGTACAGTGTATACAGTTATAAATTACATTTCACAATTTTTCTGTCTTTAATTTTAGAAAAAAAATACGAATAAACAATTTTTTTTTACAATCCAGTAGCATCTTGTTCATTGTTGATCCTGAGGACTTTTTTTTTTTAAATATTTAATTATATTTTTTTAACTACCCCATATGAAAAGCTTTATCGTTATATATTATTCATGCAAGAAAGTTTACACCTTGACCTGTCGAGGTTCATGATTTTCAAATGAATTCTGTAAGATTTCTTTACATGAAATAAATATTTTAGTATTGTGAAAGTAAATCGATATTGAACAAAAGCTGTTTGCTTCTCCCAACAAACAGTTACTTTCATTAATGTATGATAGATATGTGGGTCTATTACTACTAAATTATTATTTTTATTAGACAATTATCAAAATAGAAAATTTATCAAGTAAAAAAAAAATTCTAGAAATACTCCGTATACATTATTATCATAGTAACGTTACCATGAAAAGTCGAAATCGTGTTCACTCTGAAAACTTGACGTTTGACGTTGGCGCAAAAGTAACATACGTCATTATTTACCGGTTAAAGTATCAACTATATAAATGAAGAAAAAACATACTTAGAGTTGACGTAGGACCACAAAAATTCATATTCGGTAACTTCTAACCTTGCTTTTAGAATCCGTGAAAAATTCAAAATGTGTAAAAATTGCCATAAGGACCTTTTCTCATGGGGCCAATCAATTTTATATATATATAAAGCACGAAAAAACCAACAACACTGTATATCCTAAATGTCGGATCTATCAAGTAATACAAGGTCACGGATGGAAAGAGCAAGAGCCATGTTGGGCCTAATTTGGCCCTGAGAATTTACGAAAAATCAAAACCGCACAGTTTAGCTTGCAAGTGTAGTATTTATTCTTAGAGTGTTAGTGACCATGTGTCTATTAATTGTGACGTAATTTTTCATCTAGTCAATTGATTATGACGTCATCAAATGCGTCATTTTCCTCATATTGTGTAAATTCCTTTGAAAATGGCCTAAAATTGAAGAATTTTTTTCAATATTTCATATAGAGCACAACCTCTGATCCAAAAGATGCAAATACACAATGAAAGCTCTGTTTCTGAAGATCAAAAAACATGTTTTATTTTTTGGATCGTGGGCTGTGCTCATATTTAAATTCTTTGCTGAAGGTAGTCAAATACGCATATTTTCTGCAAATTTCAAGAACATTGCTATTTCTTAAAGCCTGTTTTCAAATATTTGGATTCTCAAAACGGAATTTCATTATACAACATGAAAGCACCAAGTGTCTACTTTATTTTGACATATAAAATGGGAAAGAGGGTGATAGTTAATTATTTGATATAAGTACAGGGCCATTTATGCATAACTTACATACACCATATATATATACATAACTTACATACACCATATATATATATATACACTAATGTCCAAATAACTGTATCTCACTTCCATTCTCAATGACCGTGTAGTGTAGGGCAGCGTTGTGGGAATTCCATCGGCATCGAAAGTAAGTTTTTTAACTTGCCTAGATAGCTGAGCGGTCTAACGCGCTGTCCTGCACTGCTAGGAGACAGATTCCGTAGGTCGAGAGTTCAACCCCGGGCTGGGGCGGAACTGAGTATCCTTGTCAAAGTGAATTTCTCTGTGCTTTCTATATTAATATTACTTCACTAAGGGCAGTTATATTAGTTTAAGAGTTGTTGTAATTTGTGCTTTATAAAATAAAAATTAATTTCATCACAACATGTATTGGTAACGATTCTCCAAAAACTAATGTCCAAATAACTGTATCTCACTTCCATTCTCAATGACCGTGTAGTGTAGGGCAGCATTGTGGGAATTCCATCGGCATCAAAAGCAAGTTTTTTAACTTGCCTAGATAGCCGAGCGGTCTAACGCGCTGTCCTGCACTGCTAGGAGACAGATTCCGTAGGTCGAGAATTCAACCCCGGGCTGGGGCGGAAGTGAGTATCCTTGTAAAGTGAATTTCTCTGTGCTTTCTATATATATATATATATATATATATATATATATATATATATATATATATATATATATATATATATATATATATATATATATATATATATATATAACAATAATTCACATCTTAACGGGTATCTACTAGTATTTCAATATGGATGCTTAGCAATGAATTTTCTGGAGCAAAATTGCTGAAATTTTATAATGCATGAATTAAAAAAAAGCTAAAGAGATCAAGGTTTGTTGTGGAGAAAAACGTAAGCAACATATGAACGCTCGTTGAAATTTTTACCGTTTTTCTTACATGATAACGGAATACCAGGACGTTAAATATTATTCAATTTACACATTCATTTTACAGAGATACTTTAAAGAATGTAACGAATCTTGTTCATTGGGTAGCAAGTGTGTGATTACAGCTTCAGGTCCAGCTTGTATGATAACTGGTAAGCTTATTTGAGAATGATATGATATTCATCAAAAAACATGCTCATTTGGCTTGGCTTCGGTCTTGCATAATAACAGAGGAACATAAATAATTATACATGCACTTCAGTAGTAACATTCATGTACTACTTAAAGTCAATAATTTTCAAACGCAACTACAGATATGTTACACGAAACTTTTAATACAGTAATATATGTTTTACTTTGTGAATTATGATTTGCTTACGTGCAGTCGAACTTTAAATTTATATAGCTTAAGTAATAACTAAATTTAAAAGAAAGCTAAAAAAATTACAAATGTGCAACGCAATTAGAAGTCATGGTCTATATCTTTAAAATATACATTGACCAATTTATATTTAAGAAGCTATCATCACGTCAAGGGGTATGACTCTCGTACCCCACTACAACTCATGGTTTTAATATGAAAATCATGTATAGAGAGCGCATACTTTTGTTCAATATATCTATTGTTCATCGATTTTATCCGATTTTGCGTTTTGATGACAAGAATTATCAGAGAGAATTTACATTTGTGTAGTTCTAATTGTTGGAAATGTCTTCAAACGAAAAGCAAGAGATTCAACTCTCAAGTGACACGTCATAGGGCTGTTCAATAGGTAATGTTCTTGGTGCTCAGAAAGAAAAAAGCACATGTCCGTAACATTTTTATCCGATTTTTGATGGTTTGAAGTAGACATTTTAGTAAATCCCTTCGCGTACTGGAATATGGCAGATCATGTGATTTCATGAAATTTGTTTCTTCTTTCTAAAAAGTGTTTTTTATTTAAATTTGGAAAATGAAACAAATCAAAGGGTGAAAGATCGGGCGAATATTGTAAGTGTGACAAAACATTAACTTTCTGTTTATTCCCAAAACTACCTTACTCTTTGTGTCGAGTGGACTGGCTCCATCCTCTGATAAACCTTTCGATTTTTTTTTTGCAAAATATTTGCTTTCTAGACTTCTCTAGAAATTGAACTGCCTCCTCGAATAAGATTTTGAATACAAGGGGCGGAATTCATAAAACTTCTAAGTATATTTTTAAGTTTAAAAATTCAGTAATTTTACTTAATTTCCTGAAGTTTTACTTAAATTTAAGTGTTATTCATAAACATACTTAGTGCTTAAGTATTGACTTAAAGTTAAGTATCCCCAGGAGGTGTTTTAAGTAGATAAGAAATTCTTAAGTTTTCTTTATCTGTGTAAAAACAATAGTGAACAGAAGATATTTCAATTTTTGAATTATGAATTCATGATATAACATCTAAATAAAAACTCTTTTTGACTTTGATATATTGATAAACTGTTAAGATGTAAATTTGCAATATTGATGACAAGCTTTTACATTTCAGTAATGATGTAATACACATAGAACTAAATACCTCCATCACAAAAGAGTGCACTTTTGTTCGGGAATTTCCATGTGTTGCTATGGTGACTTCACTTAAATGCTATAATTTTCACAGAATTAAACTTTGCTAAAAATTACACTTAGAATGTTTATGAATATGACTAAAGGTTTTTTTCTTAGCAAAGAATTTATTTATACTTAAGTGTGTATCTAAGCACTAATCTTTAGTATCTTTATGAATTCCGCCCAAGATTACTAATATTTAAGAAATGAAATTCAAACATGGATTACTTTAATCTTTGATCTTTAAAATATATATATTTTCAGAAATCCTTTCACACTGTCGTTTTCATTAATTTTTAAAAGCATAGGATGACCATTGAGTACTAAGCCTTTTATATGTAAAATGTTTCTTGAAAACAGTGTAAACTTCCCCCAAAAATGCCTAGTAACTATTTCGCTACGAGTTTTAAAGTCAATCAAACATCATCAATGATAGTTTTCGAATTTTTGCCATCAGTACATTGCATGGTTGTTGTATGTCTTTGTCGCCAAGAAAGGTACCCATTTTTGAAGTCCATTATACATGTATCATTTTTGTTCATTGAAGTCCATATGCTTCTGTGTCTATAAAACAGACACTGGTTGCTGTAAATTTCACATATTTCACTGAATATTTCTTTTGGATTCTTACGGGTTTTACAACAGCTTTCACGAAGCGCTTATTTTTACACTTGTTTACTGACTCTATAACATCCATTTTTAAAGCAGTGTCTGGAAACTTTGTAATAAAAATTGGTCAGAAAGACTGTAATCAATTCATTAAAGATTAAATCATGAGAGATTAATTACATATTAATGATTATAACATTGTTTATATAGAGCTCAGGGCATTATTTATTGAACAGCCCTCGTATGAAAGCACAATCATTATATATTCCGGTGTACATAATTCAAAAAACGTACACAGGCAAGTGAAATTATTTTATTTGAACAGTGATTTTAACTAAAATGTTTTTAATATAGAAGATATCTACAGTGACTCTGTATATTTTTCGAAATTTTCTGATTCATGTTATAAAGATATATTGTATATATTGAATATCAACAGTCTCGTTTAAAGTCATCATTTCGTAAATTCTATGGTCGATACAATGACCTTGTCAGCAAATACAATTTATCATTGAATGAAATGCTGACTGACGTTTTTCATACCAATTGTTAGTCCATTATTTATACACTGAATTGACGACGGATTTTTTCCGTTATTTCCTGATTATGACAACGAGCACACGGCGGGTGTGACCGGTCGGCAGGGGATGCTCACTCCTCCATGGCACCTGATCCCACCTTTGATGTTTCGGAGGTCCGTGTTTGCTCTGCTCTTATTTTGTATATTGTTTAATGGACGTTGAGATTGAATACTGTTCGTTATTTCCATATCCTTCATTATGATAAAAATCGATTTACGAAAGGTATAATCTGTATTGGTTGATAATTATAACCGATTGACAAAACTTTAATATAAAAAAGAACACCGATTTTATTAAAATGCATAGATTTTTTTGGTTAGTTTTCATGCAATATTAATTGTGCATGTGCTTACAAGAATTATTGTAAATAATATTAGTTAATCAAATCAAGTTTTGTTCAAATAGATTGCCCTGGTGAACATCCAGACAATCAGAACACCACCGTGTTTGTGAATTCAACTAGAGTCGGTACAGTTCTGAACTATAAGTGCATTATGCCCCCTCACTCCTCTCTTGTCTCGTGGACGTGGACTTCTCAGTCACATCAATGTGCTACAGCACCAGGTATTTCTTTTCTCAAGTTCACCTGAATTATTCAGATTAAATTATGACATCGCTATATGTGTCTTTTTTCATATGTCCGGTGTAAAGACGAATAATGACCCCCATCGAATAATGACCGGGGGTAATTTTTCAACAAAAAATGACCCCTACCCGTAGAAAAAAAGTCATTTTTTGTAGAGAAAGTGTCCTAGGGGTCCTATAAAAAATTGACCCCCATTGAAAAATGACCCCCTTTAAAGTGAAAAGAGATTCTTTAATTGTCAAGTAAATAAAATTTCTTTTTAATATTCCACCTTATAGTGTTTGCTTAAAGAATGATATTTCACTTGTTTTTAGAATCAAACCATGCAACAATCAGGTTCCAATACTTTTTGATAGACAAAATTAATTTTTCTTTGATTTCAACTTTTAGCTTGTATAAGCTTGGCAAACCCTTTTTGACAATGAAAGAGGAGGAAATATTTACCCCCCCCCCCAAAAAAAAAAAAAAATTACGTTAAATCAAAACAAAAAAAAAAAAAAAAAAAATAAATGAAAAGCAAAAATATAAATAAAACTCTATACCTATCAATAATACTGAAAGAGGCTCTAGATAAGATATTGAAATGAAGTTAAGCCTTCACACAAGTTCTATCATATCATGATTTACTTCGCCATAATTAAAGCATACTTTAAATGTTGGTGGGGGTATACTTGAAAGTATTGTGGCAAAGTAACAGTTGAAAATTAGTAGAATAATAGATAATTTTAAGCTTTTTTTTAGTCCCTCCTTATAGAATAATAAAGGTATGTTATTTTTTTGTTGCTTTTGTTGATAATCGACTTCCATCTAAATAAGTAAGGGGGTGGGGTGGGTATAACACCTAAAAATATGCAATGTAAAGCTATGGACTAGTGTAAAATACACATTCTAATGCAAAAACTTTACATGTAGACATAACCTTTTCATTTAGCACACAGTATTTGTTACTTTTCTCAATTCTTGTTTTACTCCATCCTTTTACAAAGTTCTGAGTATATTTTTCAGAGATTTTAAAATATGAAAATCAGAACAAACATTTTCTTTCTTGTAACATCTTCTTTATACTGTATCATAATATGAAAAGTTAATTGAAGACCATTTCTTTTTATGTCCCTGTAATCGAAGATTCAAGGGTATGTAGTTTTATCGTGTCCGTCTGTATGTCTGTCTGTCTATATGGCGGTCAGTTTGTCCTCAGAAACTTTAACCTTCACCGCAACTTTTCAATTATTGGAGACTTTCATATTAAACATGTGTATTCCTTGTGACAAGACGTTACCTTGGGTACCACCAATTTGACCTTTTGACCTTTACCTTGGAGTTTGTCCCATTTTACACAAAAATGCCAAAATTTTACTTTGACCATAACTTTTAAACGGTAAATACTAGTACTCTCATACTTCACATATGTATTTTTTTTTTGCATGACCTTTCATTGGATACTAAAAACTTTGACCTTTTGACTTGACCTTGGAGATTTCCGTACTTATGAAAAAAAACTTTAACCTTGGCCATAACTTTTGAACGGTAAGGATCAGGGTTTTCATACTTCACATATGGAATCCTTGTTACATCAAATATTTCATAAGAAACCATCAACTCTGACCCTTTGAGTTTGACCTACCTTTCAAAAACTTATCCTAAGCCATTACTTTTGAACAAGTAGTGCTAGGGCTTTCCTATTTTGCAATTGTATTTTTTGTGAGAAGGCCCTTCTTTTGGTACCAATAGATTTAAATTGCATTTAAGAAAAGTTTTATCCTCCCTATGTTGCCATACAGGGCATAGCTGTTTCACAAAAACATCTTTTTATATATGAGAGGAGTTGCGTATAAGAGATCGACACCCCAAAGCGTAACAGACGGACGGACGAACATCCCGACCTCTACATGTATATACCCTCCCGGTTTTCAAGCAGAGGATATAATAATTCTGCTGATTTTTTTTCTGTCAGTACGATGATTTCCACCATCGAAAAACAATGTTTTCCTAACCCTTTAGGCTCAATAAATCTTTACTCCTTTAGATTCTTAAAATAAAATATAACTTTCATTGTATAATGTTATGAGATCAACATATCATCAAGTTATTCCAAATTAGCTCAAGTGAGCATTTTGGCCAATATGCTTCTTTATCTAATTTGTTTTGTCCCC
Source organism: Saccostrea cuccullata (assembly GCF_032062105.1). Taxonomy (NCBI): domain Eukaryota; kingdom Metazoa; phylum Mollusca; class Bivalvia; order Ostreida; family Ostreidae; genus Saccostrea; species Saccostrea cuccullata. Next base: position 15,374 of record NW_026935058.1, read on the forward strand.
TAAAAAATTTAGCTTTTATCCAAAGAGAGTCATTTTTCTACGGGGGTCATTTTTCTTCACGTAGGTTCTGCAAATTTTTAGGGTAAGGACACTTTTTCTACGGGCAAAAGGGTCATTTTTCGACGTAGAATATTGACTGGGGGTTATTTTTCGCTGTCGAAATATGACCCCCGGTCATTATTCGATGGGGGTCATTATTCGTCTTTACAACGGACGGACATCCCGGTCTCTATATACCCTCCCGCTTTTCAAGTGGAGGATATTATATAAATATTGCATGTAGTTTAGTGTAACATTGAAAATTTTCACCCCAAGAAAACCATTGTCAACCGAGGCGCAGCCGAGGTTGACAATGGTTTTCGAGGGGTGAAAATTTTCAATGTTACACTCAACTACATGCAATATTTATTATATTATACTGAATGTTTTCTACAAATACATATATCAGTGAAACGTGCGCGCATAAATTCTGCACAGTCGCTATTTTTTGGAATATCACCTGTCGTCAAGCAATGTTGACTGTTGCTATGCAGGAGGCTTCATTATTCAGCGGGTAATAGTGTTTTTTAACAAATGCTTCTCGACGAATCAGATTCAAGTAATTTACATGAAAGTATAATATAATAATTTATCCCGCTTCAGACAAATTTGTCGATTACTGATTGGATAAAAGCTAATCACATGACGCCCTGAAATTTTCCGTATTACGTCTCCGTCGAGGCGTAATATGAAAATCGGGCACGCGATTCCGTTCGAAGCGTTGTTATTGTAAATAAAAATGGCGGCTAAGAAACAGTTTACGTAGGTAGTTTAGTTAAATTTCTTGTTACCCTAACGATATTTTATGTTGATTAAATTAATTTTTATATATTGGATTAAAACTTAATATTTTCATAATATGCACAGATATTTTTTTATATCGATAAAGGTCTTCATCGGGATAAATTCGTAATACAGTAAGTTAGTGACCAAGTACGGATTCATACAGGGTGTGAAATGGAAATCCTTACTGTGACTCTGTTACGCCTCACCCAATACGGATTTCCATTTCACACCTTGTATGAATCCGTATTAGGTCACTAACTGGCTGTGAAACTAATAATATGATACTGTTGATTTTTTCTGTCAGTACGATGATCGATTTCCACCATCGAAAAACAATGTTTACCTAACCCTTTAGGCTCGATAAATCTTTTCTCCTTTAGATTTTGAATCATCGCATTAACCTTAAAATGAAGCTATAATTGTATGTTATAAGATCAACATATCATCAATTTATTCGAAATAAGCTCAGGGGAGCATTTTGGCCAATATGCTTCTTTATCTTTTTTTTTTTGCCCCCTAAAAATTTCAGCTTTAATCCACAGGGAGTCATTTTTCTACGGGGGTCATTTTTCTTCACGTGGGTTCTGCAAATTTGTAGGGTGGTGCCACTTTTTCTACGGGCAAAAGGGTCATTTTTCTATGTCGAATTTTTCGCTGTTGAATGACCGGGGGTCATTTTTCGCTGTCGAAAAATGACCCCCGGTCATTATTCGATGGGGGTCATTATTCGTCTTTACACCGGCTGTCTATTGTGCATTGCTCCTAAATATTATTAGTTTCCTCAATTGTTCAGTCAATTGTGATACAAAGCATTAACATGCAAAGAAAAGAACAAATTATGCTCTTCATTGTCCCTGCCCATGTTGGACTTAAGAAATGGAGACGAAAACATGTAATTCTTTCAGACCATACCAGACAAACAAGAAAAGGAGGAAAATTTAGGAAGATAAAAAAACCAGATCAATCAGAATAGATAACCATATTGAAATAAGTATCTTATCGGTTCGTTTTAAAAATAAAATTGAACAAGACTTTCTTGAAATTCATCTTTAGATAAGAGGACCATTTACTACAACGCTCAAAATGCTTCCACATTAGTTTCAGAATATCTGGTCCAGTGGTTCTTGAAAAGAAGATTTTTAAAGATTTTTCCTATATATTTCAATGTAACACTTGGATTCCCTTTTGTGGCCCAACCTTACATACAGGGGTCTTCAGTTAAACAATTTTAAATCTATACTACCCCAGGATGCTTCCACAAAAGTCTAACATTATCTTGCCTTAGTGGTTCTTTAGAAGAAGATTTTTAAACGATATTTTTTATGTGTCAATGTAAATCATCCATTCCTTATTGTGTCCCTAACTCTACCCCGGGGGACATGATTTTAACTAGGGATGTCAAGGAATATTTGAATATTCATTCGAATGGAACTCGTAAATTAACTTACCTCGTCATTGGTCATTTGCAAAATTATATTGATAAAACAGACTCTGATTGCACACATAAGTACTCTGAAGTTGACATCAAGAAGATGCTTGAGTTTCTGATCGACATTATCTATGTGGTTTTTGGAGACAGGGTATTCCAACAATCTATTGGAATTCCCATGAAAATCTACTGAAAATCATTATCACGAAATTAATCAACTAAAAGTAATTTATACCCACAATTTTTTTTTTGTAATGAGAGATGACAATTTTGCTTCATCTCTTGTGTAAATTATTAAAACACACATGCGTGAAAATGTCATTGATTGAATTGAATAAAAATGATTAAAACTACATTACGTATTCAGAAACCTATATAACAATTAATTGACTGGGCTTAAAAAAAAATATCCAGTTAATGAAAAATTGACTTGTTAAACATACAGACTAGTCACATAACATAATTCTTCCTAATCACATGACAAAAAAATCAGCCCAGCCACCAATAGTATAATGGAAAAAACACTTAAAAAGCGAAAAGCTGGTGCACAAAAACGCCAGTGCACCAAATTAAACAATGAATTAATTTTTACATTCTTTGTAAGCAAACAAGTTACAAGTAAATGGTAAAATTGTAAGAATCACCAAAAAGGGTGGTGGGTGGGAAGGGTTGGCTGCTGTAAAAAACGTGGCTTTTTTTTTCAAAGAAAAATGGCTAGAGTAAATTAACCACGTGATACGTATAATACCAACTGATTGGTCCAAACTATAAAATCTAGCAGTAAATGCAAGGGACATCTGAAAGTGACAACACTGTAGTAATTTTTTAAATAGATATTTGTTCTGCGTATAATAAATTTGTAGGAAGGGTCGAACCAAAATATTCGATCAAATTTTAGATAGAAATATATGGGGAAAATCTTTTCAAGAACAGTCATATGTATGTAGAAGCATCCTCGGGAAGTGCAGAATCAAGTTTGTTCAAACATGACTCCCTCCAAGGATAGGTTCGGACCATAATAGACAAGCAAAGTCTTATCATTAGAATGTATAAGAAAAATCTTTTTCTTGGGAACAGCAAAGCCATGGTTTGTCACATTTATATGGAAGCATCCTCAAATACTAGTGTAGATTAAAGTTTTCTTTCTGGGGGAAGGACGGGACCACATTGGGCGATCAAAGTTTTACACAGAAATAATTATTTTAAAAAGTCTTTAAAAAATCTTCTTCTCAAGAACAGCAAAGCCATGATTGGTCATATTTATGTGGAAGCATCCTCGGGTAGTGTAAATTCTATTTTGTTCAAATCTTGAACCCCGAGGCCATAATGGGGGATTCAAAGTTTTTACATAGGGAAGGAAAATTTTCTTCTAGGAAAGAACCAGAATAGTAAACACATTTTTACATTGAAATATAAAAAATGATACAGAGATAAACAAAGATACAAATTAAAATAGTAGATTGGAAAGGTATAAACATTTGACCAGTGAGGCGATGGAGTTAAAGATTAAAAAAGAAAAGTCTGAACGCATTTAGAGTTCAGCATCAGAAAATATTAATGCAAAGGTTCTGTTTTTCAAACATGTTTGCCCTTGAACATTACATGCGGGGCCACAATTGGGAATCCTAATTTTACATTGAAATAAAAAGGGTAAAAAAATCTCCCCAAGAACCACTGGACCAGGAAAGTTGAAACTCAGGTGGAAGATCCAGAGCTATATATAGGAGATTCGAAATTGTCAAACCATGACCTTTGGGTAGGGCGGGCGAAGATAGGTAATCAAATTTTTACATTGTAATATATAGATCAAAAATCGTTTCGGCGAAGTAAGGATTCTTAATTGTTCAAATCATGATCCAGGGGTAGGGCATAGCCACATTAGGGTGAAAATCTAAAGATCGTTTTTAGAACAGCAGAGCTGTAATTGGTCATACGAGGGTTGATCCAAAAGTAATGTCACAGTGTCCATATTTTTTTTATATTTGGCGTCATATCATCAAATATTAGATACCAAAAGATGCACAAATATAAATCTAATTAACATTGAAATTTTCATTTAATGTTTATTTGAGTCTATTTTATTGATGTTTAAAACATGGGGCATAGGGGGTGTCGCCGCGTCACAAATGAACGTCACGTTTTTAAGTGCATTTTTTTCTTAAAATGAAAAAGACAAACACATTAGAAAGATTCTAAAAAGCGCCTAATATATTCCATTTTTTAAAAGACATAATTCACGTCATTTTCTAATTAATTCACGTCATTTTCTAATCTTTAATTGAAAATTAAATGACGGCATTGGTATTTGTGATCATCAACATTGTTGTTTTACGCTGTTGAATTGAAAAAGGGAATTGTCGAAATGGGAAGAAAAACGCCTTGACTAGCTGTAATGCATTTTTGCTTCAAACTGGGAATCGTCACTGGCGACAGGTACGTTGATTAATCAGACACACTGAAAAAAAATGTAAATAAGAGACTTCTTTATAGATGGTTTCAGCAATTTTGGGCGGGTGAAGGGTCATTGAATGACTAGCAGAGGACAAGAAGACCGAAAGATAGGAAGTCGAACGGAAACGTTTAATGGTGTCTCCTTGAAAATTGTCAAAAAAGACAGACGGAAAGAGTGACATGTGAATTTTTAAGTTTGTCTTATGCTACTGTTAAAAATATTTTGACAGAGGGCTTAATTATGAAAAGAGGGAGCGTATGATGGGTACCAAGAATTCTTAAAGAAAGTGATTGAAATTGGTGAAAGTGTTTGCACATCTCAAATATTTTTAATGAAACGATGGGAAAATGCTTAAAAGTATAACGGCGGTATCCGTCATATGACGTTATATTTAGATGCGGCGACTCCCATAAACGCACTTTGTTTATAATCCGATATTTTGGAAAGTATACATCATATTCCTTTGAATTTTTCAGGTCTGATTTGAAATAAATGCAGCTTTCATTATTTATAATTTTGTTGTTTTACGTCGATTGGTAGCAATTTTATCAAAGTTGTGACATTACTTTTGGATCAACCCTCGTATTAGTAAGGAAATTTTCATGTCCTGATGATATAAATTCCGATAGCTGTCTGCTCAAAAGAATGTATATGTACATCTGAATCCTAACTTTTATAATGTAAACTTGTATTTTTTTCAAACAGAGCAGGATTGCTGGAACATTTTACAGAAAAAGCCGAGTCTGCAAGGACACGACGGGGTTTATCAACTTAATATTACATCTAAGACAAAGCTTGCGTACTGTGATATGACAACAGAAGGGGGAGGTTGGACGGTATGTTTAATTAATCACGTGTTCTACAAATACTACATCTACTTTCCTGTTACTGTAAGGAGATTTGCAGGTTTTTTCTCCAATATTGTTTCTCGATTGTGAAGTTTTCTAACTGAAACCTACGTCACGTAAAATGTTTCAGAGTATACAAAGAAGACAAGACGGTTCTACAGATTTTTACAGGACGTGGTTAGAATATAAACAAGGGTTTGGAGATCCTTCTAAAAACTACTGGATTGGTAAGTTTAATTTATGTAAATTAGAGGGTAAAAAATAGTGTTTCATCTTAATACAAACATATTACAGTATGAAGAATGTACAATTATCAAAATAAGTTAATTTTGATTATTAATTCAAGCACATACATTCCTAACGTAATAGTGCTGATCTTTTGCGCCTTTCGATTGAATAAACTGAGTTCTATTTATATTCAGAATAAATATATGCCATTCAATAATTCTATTATTTTTGGGTATCATGTAGTTATTAAGAACCACAAAGAGGGGAGATTTGGAGGGTAATCGTGATCAAAACCCAAATTGTAAGTTTTTTAATCTAAATTTGCAATCGTATCAGTTAAAGGTCAAGTATAATATTTCTGTGAAAATTCATAATTATTCATTATTTTCAGCCTCTGAAACAATATAAATGACATTCTGAGGTCTATTTATTTTTTTGTCACCAATTTCCATCACTAATAGTCGTTTAAACTTACCTGTGTGACAAGTGGATCATTTATTGTAAATCGCTTATCTCCCTTGTTGCGTGACGTCATCAGAGACAACGTTAAATAGGAAGTACATGCTATTTTGTCGTGTTTGGAACGTATTGTTTGCGAGATGTTGCCATGTGGGCTTTTAACTGTACCAATAAATCGGAACAAGACTTGAGTATATATTTAAATTCTTACGCACCTGAAATTGAGGGAAATATGGACATTCACTTTTAAAAGAGATGTCTTTGAGCCCAATAAACACTAAACACTATAAAAATATAAGCGACTTTTTACATAGACCAGTTTAGGCTACATTTTAATTAATTATAAAATTATATCACGAATTACTTGTTTTTATTTCAGATTTAAATCGCATTTTACAATTTGTCAGTTTAGGTATTTATAGACGCAATACTGTTTTGAGGAAAAAGTTTTTTTTTTTATTCTTGTTACAGTACTCAACAAGATCAGAAACCTGACGATTGGTTCATGTACTTTGCTCCCCCCCCCTACACACACACTGAAAATAAAAATAAGTAAAATATACATGAATTCCTTGTCCGTCATACCAATACTTCGATATTTTATGTTTTCCGCTTTTGTCAAGTTTTTATAGATATTGACCCTTTACATTAGAGTATGCACTCGGTATATATATATAGTATACATGACTGAACATTAAGCGGCGCGTTGTTAAAAGTACATGTATTTCTGCGTAAACCTCTAACATCCTGGAGTAAAATAAAAAATACTTGCAATTTTCAAATACATATACTGTGAAGAAACAATCTCTAAAACTTGACTGACAAAAAAAGGAAGGTGTGGTATCATAGACAAGGAATTTATTATCTGCCAAGTTATCGTGTCAAAAAAAAAATCGCAGTTGGGATGGGGTATGCTGCGGTATGTCCCGGAACACCCCCCTCTAAATCGGCGCATGATATCAGTCTCAGAAAATACTTACTCAAGAATGTGTTCATTTACTTCCAGTTGTCCCTTTTCTACAAAATGTTTATATTAAAATTGTTTGCATTACATATTTATTCAAACAATAAAATCTCAGTGTTTATGCACGCAAGTGATTGTTCCTCAATTTTCTGCCCGCAGTTTTGTTTTCCTCCAGCACTTATTTTCTGTTATGCTGGCTTGACATAGTTACCACAAGAGCATATGAAATCAGAATGCATACTCAGTATGGTTTTGTTTTCTTTTTTCTAAACTAAATAAGGGTGAAATAATCTATATTAAAATATTTTTAGAATGAAAGCGCTATGTGACAAAGATTTTCAGGCCTGTATGAAGCAATTAATATCCATTGAGGGGGACAACAAAGAAATGTAACTTCGGGAGGGGGGGGGAATAAAAATAACTTGTTACGCATAAATTAAAAAGGTTCCAGACAAATGTTTAGTTACCACATGTGCTTAGGGACGGGGAAAATTCATATTTTTGATACTAAAACAGAACGTTTTGTTTTAGTATAAGAAGGTATGAATTTATAAAAGGCTAATACTAGCCTTCTTTCCCCTTAAATTTTGGATTTTTCGGTCATAATACTTTATGAATATATCATAGAAAATATTATTTTAAAGTAAATAAACCCACTGGGGTACGGAACAACCGAGGGGGGGGTTCCAAGTACCTGTGATAGCTACATCTTCGGATTCCCGCGATGATATATATCCATCCTATTTTTAGCATAAAGGACTCAGTCAAGGTCACAAGGTCAAAGACTTGGTGTCATTTGAAAGAACTTATGTATTAGAGTATGTTTTCCGAATATGAAGTTTCTTTCTCCTTTAGTTCAAAAGTTATGGAGAAAGATCGAAAAAGTTTTTTTTAGCATATAGGTCACAGTCAAAGTCACAAGGTGTCTGTCCTGATATCATTTGAAAGAGCTTAATAAGTGGAGTATGTATACTAAGTATATGAAGTCTCTATCTCTCATGGTTCAAAAGTTATGGCGAAGGTTAAAGTTTACAACAGAAAGACAGACAAACAGACAGGACAAAAACAATATTCGCCCAGGATCTATCGATCCAGGCGCATAAAACAATTCACAAGTCTACACGTTTGTCGAATATTGTCGAGAAACTATGAAGGGTAATCAGTGCCATAATATAATATGATATATGCATGTTTCATAGGAAATGACGCAATCTATATGAGGTGACAATGAACAAAGAATCTACAGTGTCATAATATAATACACTATAAGAGTTTTTATATTTGTTTCAAAGGGAATGACGCAATTTATGAGCTGACAAAGAACAAAGACCAGGAACTCCGGGTTGAGCTACAAAGATTTAATGGCGTTAAAGCATACGCTCACTTTTCCACATTTTATATCACTGATGAGGATAGTAAATACAATCTGAGTGTGTCAGGGTATAATGGAACAGCAGGTAAGTTTATTTATATTATATATTTATATATAACATTTGTACATGAAATAATTTTACATAATAAAATATTCTGAAAAAATTCTTAATCTGATCTGAACTAATTTCATTTAAATGAAAAGGAACCATACATGGTATTTATGTTACTTTTTATGGAAAATAAGACACTATGTGAAATTTTATTTATTCAATACAATATTTAAAATCTGGAGTTGAATTTTTGAACCCACGCATTCTTTAATTTTTCTCTTTGCCCGAGATTAGCACATACCGTTTTATGGTTAGTTCGACTTTTCCACTCGGCGAGTGGAGTTTGGGCGCTGTTTACGGAGATTAAAGAAAACAAAGACAAGCAAGCCATATATGGTTGTGTAGATAAATTATCGTAGATGACATAGGTATAAACAGTTTGCCATTGCCATTTCTCTGAAAGTGTAAATGAGCACGATTCTAAGGGAGAGGGTACTCCATGTAATTTGGAATTAGATACCTTGTTTTATTATTATACTATGGGTTAAATTTTATTCCCGAAACAAGTGCCGTGTGTAGAATGTATTCCCTAATATTCACAATTCAAATGTATTTAGAGAGATGCAAATATTGTTAGCTTTCAACATCATAATGATGTATTTGGACAAGTTTTCGTATAATTTCCATTATAAAATCAAAAATATAAAGGACTTTATTCTAGTATTTGCCCCCAAAATCAAACCTTGACGAGGAAATATATAATTATGTCCTAAAACAGGGGTATATCTGCAGACTTCAAAGCATTAAATATTTTAAAAAGAAATGACTTTATATGATGTCAGGAAAATGACATGTCATGAATTAAAAATTACTATGATTTCTTCAGAAAAAGATATATATTACTTCGTTATCAAAGACCTATATATAATAAACAAATGCTAAGTATTTAAGTTTAATGTTTTATTCGAGTTGGCAGGTATTGTCCACAGTGGTCTACACAACAGTGGGACAGCCGGCAAAATGGCATACCCCCAACATGAACATAAGTTGTGCCCTCCCTGACGGGAAAAGTAGCACGCTGGGTTGACCTCAATCGTGCTACGGACACATTTCAACACAAATTGTCTTTTAATTATATTATTTTGCTTTAGATTTACATTATATAAGATTTAATTTTCAAAGTCAACATCACATATATCAACATCAACCATCACATATATCAACATCAACCACAAAAAGTCAACAAAATCAACAGTTCAATGGTTAAATTGAAGGTGACGATTTCGCCACATGGGCACCGTAGGTGCCCACCGCCACCTGGTGGGGGTAGGCAACTTCAATTTAACCACCCACCATGGACTCCTAGCCTACTCAAAACCCTCAGCAACCCATCCATCGTAAACATCACTTTCTCTCATTTCCAACCCACTGTAGATTTATGCTGCATTAAAATAAATCTGGTAACCCTTCAAATTTACAGTGCCTTACCCCCCCCCCCCCTTTTCCCTGATTTTATATCTTTAAGTTGTATTGCTTTGGGTCTCTATTTCTATTACTAATATCCAGCTATTTTACTCAGTCAGAAAGAAAGAACTAACTGGGCTAATGTAAGAAAATAAAGTAGAAAAATATGTCTTATCTAGATTTATCCCCCTTTTTTTAATTTATTGGTTTATTCATTTGAATTTTATTTCTTATTCATTTTTAGGTCATTTGAAATAAAAAAATTTGTAATATACTTTCCTGCAAAGATTACAAACAAGATGAATGAGCACCTATACTCTCTACCCCCCCCCCCCCTTTCAGGATGATTAAGTTGTTCCTGTATTGTAGACAATAATTTTAAGTGTTCACATTCCCACTCTGTCAAGTGCAGAACATGTTTTGTGATATTTTGTAATGTATCTTGCCAGTTCTGAAGAAATGAGCTTATCTAAGTACTACTTATTTTTTAAACCAAGCTCTTCTGAAGACCATGTAAAATTGATTAAATCTTGTATATACTATTTACCTTTGAAGCCAAGAAACACAATAGGGTACTTTGTATTTACCCCTAAGCATTAATTTGTCAATGTAGATGGACTGCACAAGACATGTAAGGCACATATGACTAAAACCTTTATTCTAAATCCCATTCCAGCTGATACTCTATCAAAAAGGCATGATCTAACTACACCTTAAGCTTCCTACTTTGGGAATTTTGGGGAGGGACCCCCCCCCCTTTCCTCCTGCAAAAATATGCTGTGGAATGGGTTATTAAAAATATAGACTTATAATTCTTTTTAAGGCTGTAAAAAAAAATAGCTTTATGATAGAGAGCATGAAAATTAATATGCTAAGTTAGTGTAAACCTATCCTTTCTATAACACCCTAAAATGCTGTCGAAGTTTATCTAATCTTAGCACTATGAAACGTTAACTCCTACTCACTTGTGGATTTGTATTTGTATCCCCTAGCTAACCTATATTTTACTCCAGCATGCTAGAGATTCACGACGAGATACTTTTGGCTTGGCTCCGAGGTACATAAGGAGCGTTAACCGAGGCTCTTATACATGTAGGAGTAACCTGTATTTGTACCCATTAGCTAATGCATGGATGTAAACTACATTTACATATGCAATTATGCACCGACTAATGCATCTTAATCCCATATGAGATTAATGTGTAAACAGAAAATAATTCAGCTAACTGCTCACATGAGGGATAAACACATACCATATTACATGCGAATGGCAACTGGGTTTGAACTGATATTTTCAATGAAGAAATGCCCCTAAGATATGCATATGTGTAAGCTAACAGTAAGCGCCTACTATTAAAAAGAAAATATTGTAGGGAATGGATCAGATTATAATCTAGCCTGTGGTACAATATGTATCTAACCCCCCCCCCCCCCCCCCACCCCGAATTTGTATCTCTATGCTGTTTGGAAATCTCGCCTTATGTAGTTCTTTCATCTCATTTATTTATTTATTTTTTAAATCTTCTAATTCCACATTAATAAAACCAGTTACCTAAACAATTTATCCTTTATGAGTTTAAAATCTGTGAATATAGAATTTTAACTGAAGCAAGTTTTATCTGTGTAAAAATAGCAAATCTTTTGTATCTAATAACTTTGAGACACAGCAAAAACCAACACTGACAAAAATTTAAGCCCCATTTTAAACCTTATACTGGAAGTCTCATTATAAACCTCTCTATTTTATTTATTTGTTGACTTATTTATTATTATGACCATTTATACAGCATATGCCATAAGGAAAATACATAGAAAGATCAGCACTGCGAGCCTTATTCAAATGAGCCTGCATTGACTTTAGCACCTAAAAACTCTGTAATATGTCCCTCATCCCTTTGCAAAACTGAATTACTTGATTAAAACTGGTAAAAGTTCAGGGACTTGAAGTTGCATTTCCTATTTTGAGGTTCACTTTCCCTGATGAGAAAGATAACTCAAAGGAATAAATGTTAATTTACTAATAATTTTGACAAGATTAGCCTATAAATTATTATTTATTTTATAGTCTTTTATTTGTAGAATTATATTTAAATACCTAAAGATTTTCCTCTTGTATAAGTCTTAAAGAACATTGTCAGGAAATAAAAGCCCGTGCTGAAATTATTCTCTGTGTGAATTATGACATTTGTGAATTAGTCTATATGATAAATTTAGTAAAATAAGTTAACTTAAGATGGTACAAAACTTTTCATTTACTAAACACAACTATATAAAATACAAGGCCTTTATGCAGTTAAGGGGTGAGAAGTCATTAAATGTATGTGTCTTTATTGTGTTATCATGATATCATCAAACCTACTCAAATAAGGTACAGGCCCTGTTAGAAAAATTCATAATTATGTTCATATACACTGAAGACGGCTTCCAAATGAACAAACAGCCTGACCTTCATTTATTTCCTTTATATATAACTTTAACCAAACCAACGAAATGTCAACACAGAATTTATATGTGAAACAAGCCTTTGACCCCCTCTTACTTAATCTGAACACTTATATATACATATATTAACCAGCAAAATAATAGCTAGACTTGCTAGATAATAGATATCTACATGTACTTCATTAAAATAAAATTCGGGGAATCCTATCTTTATCAACTAGTGAACCATTGAGGCCCTAAATTACTATGCACACATTGTTATTGTTCTGAAGTTGTCCTCCTTGTCACCCCCTAAGAGAAGAGATATCCGAATAGATGAGGATGCTGCTGGTCCTAATATAACTATTAATATGTAGATTTGACAGACAATGTACAATTCAACTCGGGTGCATAGAACCTATGCCCCCAGCTTTTACAGCCTGAATTGTTCATTGCAATGCTTCCATCCAACTGAATTTTTTTTTTTTTTTTTTTTTTTTTTTACTCAAAATCTATTTAGTCATCATTCGTATTTACTTACCTTGAGTTTTGTCATAGCATGTGTACATGTACAACTGTAAATATGTATAAACAAATACACATCTTAATCTTATTTCATGTTAAATTCATATACATAAAAATGCATTAATTGTAATATAACATTCCAAAGCACCACAATTTGTTCTTTATTTTACTTCGAATTATTTTATTTCACAATTGATTACTGCCTTTGTTGCAATTCCATACCTTTCATGCCTCTCTTTGGACCATTGTTAAAGTTGAATGGCCTTGATTGAAAATTTATATCCTTTAATTAGAGTTCTGTTCCTATGTGAATCAGGGTAAATAACATTTCTAAAGACATGATACAATAGCGTTATCAAACTTTAATTTATTCTCAATCTGTATGTTTTCTATTTATTCACTGTTTTAAGGCAAATTTTTTTTTTTTTTTTTTTTTTTTTTTTTAAATGTCACAAAATATTTTGAATAAACTGATAAATACAACAAGCCACAAGTTACAAAACCATACTCATATTGTAAGAATTATAACTATGTACATATTCCCATTTCTAAACCCCCTAAAGATAGGCCAAGGGATCTATGTAAGTATCTAAATATAGGCTACCATGTGTACGGATGTTTGACCAATGACCTTGAATAACATGGACCGAATAAAGTTGAAGTTCAGACCTATTTTTAGATTAGCTCATTTTGTTTAAATAATATTTCACTAAGTACGCTTTTCTTCATTCAAAATATACTGATGAAGTTGGTTATTATTACCATACTTGTATATCTTGTACCATGTGCCAGTGTTTAAAGTATGGACGGGAGGCAAATCGATCTGTTTCAATCCAATGAAATATTTGCCATCGAGCAATATCAATGTTGATAAGATAATCCATGTTAATTCTTTGACTGAAACTTAACTTTAAAACTGGAAATTATGATAAAATATTTCATAATACAGAAAAATAAATCGGATACTTTCATCACCCACCTTTCACTTTCATTGATGCATAGAAAAGGGGAGATAACCCGTAAACCTAGTGACTACGTACTGACACTGTATGAATGGATTTAAGGAATTCACTAAGTTATTTAAACTTGTTTCCAATCCTTTTGATTGATATCAATAAACTACGTTCAAAACAATGGATAAACAAATTCCGGCTTATCTCATTTACTCGATTTTTCACAAAAAGGAAGGTGAATGATGACATATAATTAAAGGATATGGAGCTTTGATAACGACGCATATTGTGAGATGAACTCAAATATGCGGTAATATTTTGAGTAAAAGTCACCGAGCGCAGGTCTGCTCAAGCTAAAGATTTTTATATAATGTGTAGAATGATAATATCAATGAAATACTAGTATGTAACAATTGTTCTTGAGCAGACCTGCGCTTTATAAATTTTATTGCTAAAATTGTTAACAATTTGGCCATTTTATCCTCTTTCTGAAAAATTACAATATCCGACAAGTTTTTGAGGTCATAATTTTTTTTATGATAAGAACAATAATCGGCAATTACCTACTTTGAAGCTGTTTTGTTACTTGATATTTCTCATGCAATTTATTCAATTCAGCAAATTTTAAAAAGACTTTTGTTGGGCCAAAGAAATTTGCAATATGCTGCATACTCGTATAGCTCTTTTCGAATTTTTAAATCTGATACATGCAGAACTTATATTTTTTTTCAGCTTACATCTTTAAAAATATATGGTAACATGTGTTGTGTACATGTAACGGTATTTTGCAATTATTGATTAATTTAAACTAAATTCAGTGAAAATAAATGCAGTTTTCTAACCTTGAACCATTAAAATTGTGAGGTTGGAAAATGCCTGAAAGTAATGGTTTATCACTCAAGGTCTATTCTATTAATTATGTGTAATTTATCATATTTATTCCTGCATTTTTCAATAGAAAGTATACTTATTGTTTTATTTTGACTAAGAGGTTTCGATGTTTTAAATTTTATAATGCAAATGCATTATATGAATATTAAAAAAAAGGAAACTGCGTCAGTAAGCAATTTTAGTTTTTAAATTTATCAATTATGAAAATTTCATCGGGTCTTTTGTAGGAATAAAACTCAAACACTGGGTTCGACAGGAATATTAATGTACTTATAGGAAAATAAACCTACGAAGTAAAAATCAAACACGCTCTCACAACACAAGACACATAAGACAAACACTTTATATTTGAGAACAGACATTACCAACACATAGATTATATGATTATTCGCTGGCAGGACTAATAAATGAAAGTGAAATATAAAGTACGTTTACAAAATAATTATAATAAAGGTAAACTGAAAGCTTACTAGGAATTCAGTTCAATACATTCCAAGTAAATTCTTTGAGGAATACTTAGAACTAAAGGCCCTTTCACAATTGGCGCACGATTAGAAGTGACAAAACATTCGCGCGACCGAAAAACTTTTATTTGGATTGTAAACTGTTGCTGAAATAATCGCATATGAAAAAGTATTCGTACGAAATTCACATGATCTAAAGTGACCGTTGTGCATTAAACCCTACGATACATCTTGCGACTATATGCGACTGTTGTAAAATAAAAAGCGAGTGTTGTAAGATAATGCAAAAAGATCGCGCGAGTGGTTAGGTGATCGAGCGATTGACCGTGCACCAATGCGATTGGACGTAAGGCGCTCGTGCTATCATGCGTTTCATGGTACGAATGATCGTGCGAGTGAGAAGGGGAATATATATATATATATATATATATATATATATATATATATATATATATATATATATATATATATATATATATATATATATATATATGTATATATGCATATATATATATATATATATATATATATATATATATATATATATATATATATATATATATATATATATATATATATATATATATATATATATATGGAAAGCACAGAGAAATTCACTTTTACAAGGATACTCACTTACCCCAGCCCGGGGTTGAACTCTTGACCTACGGAATCTGTCTCCTAGTAGTGCAGAACAGCGCGTTCGACCGCTCGGCTATCTAGGCAAGTTAAAAACTTGCCTTCGATGCCGATGGAATTCTCACAACGCTGCCCTACACTACACGGTCATTGAGAATGGAAGTGAGATACAGTTATTTGGACATTAGTTTTTAGAGGATCGTTACCAATACATGTTGTGATGAAATTAATTTTATTTATAAAGCACAAATTACAACAACTCTTAAACTAATATAACTGCCCTAAGTGAAGAAATATTAATATAGAAAGTACAGAGAAAAATCACTTTTACAAGGATACTCACTTCCACCCCAGCCCGGAGTTGAACTATATATATATATATATATATATATATATATATATATATATATATATATATATATATATATATATATATATATATATATTTATAACTCAACTATACAACTCACTATATATATATATATATATATATATATATATATATATATATATATATATATATATATATATATATATATATATATATATATATATATATATATATATATATATAGCACATTTTACAACAACTTTTGAACTAACATAACTGCCCTAAGTGAAGAAATATTAATATAGAAAGCACAAACAACTTCACTTTAACATGGATACCCACTTCCGCCCCAGCCCAGGGTTGAACTCTCGACCTTCGGAATCTGTCTCCTAGCAATGCAGGAACAGCGCGCTAGACCGCTTGGCTATCTAGGCAAGTCAAAAAACTTGCTTTCGATGCCGATGGAATGATGGCTTGGGACACCTCTGGGATGTACTGGAGGTTCTTGTAGCTGTTTCATGTCACTAAATACCTGATAATAATAACCATCTTTGGCCTAAGTGCTAGTGGTCGTCTGTAACGTTCACTTGTTTTGGATTCTTGGAGTAATGCGCTACAGTAGCACATGGAACATGACTGGTGGCATTATCACATTCTCATGTAGTTCAAAAAATCCCCTTCGCACTCCCTCTCTATCTCCGTCATCAATACCGTATAACGGGTATTTTCTGCGGTTGTCCAATTTTTGCGGAATTTTGCGGATGGAACATATCCGCAAAAATTAAAATCGCAAAATATTTTAAATATGACTTCAATTATTTTATATAGCAAGTATAATAAGTGGTGCTTCTGCAAACTCAAGCATGGACTCGTCTTCGTTAGCGAGAAAATTCGGTCGATATCGTAACTCCGATAGCAGTTGGGCAGTTTTTCTTTCGATCTTTTTTTCCATTTTTCAATCCTGTGAATTGTCTTGAGACTGTGATTAAAAAAACTGCTTGTGTTTACAACATGGCTTGATGGATTGACCCGTGAATTTCATTCAATTCAGACAACTGACAGTATTAGTAACGCCTCAACGCAATGTGACACATGTGATTTTTGGGGTGGTTGATTATACAACTGTTTGTTTTAGCATAGGAAAATCCCGATTTAATTTTGATAGCACTTAATTTTAAGTGTACAGGTATTTTAGATTATGGCTTGGGGGATTAATTATCATTATATTTATATTTATTTAAATTATTTTGATCATTTAAACTTAAAGTCTGCGGTGTTAGAATAATTAGATTTTAAATGCTGTTTGAGTGGATTAGTAATGTTACAACAATAATTATTTTCATTTGGGACTAGGCATAATTTTACAAAGAATTACTAAAAGCAAGTAGTTTAATCAAGTTAAATAGTGTATTACCTGTTCTCATGCACCTTTTAAACATGTGCCTGGATGAATTTACAAAACGTAATAATGGCAGTGTTGTAATAAATCTTAGAGTTTGATGATCCTATACTTTACCCCGTAAATAATTTTTTGCGGTATAGTGCAACCGCAGAAATTGAAAACGCAAAAATTAATTTGGTTCCTTTCAGGGGTTAAATCGCAAAAATTTCCAATCGCAGAAAATACCCGTTATACGGCATTTCATACTGGCCAAATAACATGCGCCTCTCAACCCATGGCTTGACCCACCAACCTATGTCTTCCTTGTCGTTGTTGACGATGAATAATAACGCCTGCACGACCATATGTCTTTGCTGGATTACTTGGAGTTGATGCGCAGACGTCAAAGAAGTATTGGTGAAGAAACATTCATGGTCAATTGTGGTGTGAAACAGAGATGCTTATACAGGGTTTACATATACTAGAAGCACATGAAGCAAGGCATGGGAAATTGAAGCTGATAAATTTTGCATAGTAAAACGTAAACATATTTGGTCTACTTACATTTATTCCTGGATACTTGAAACCATAGAAACTATGGAAACTTATTCAACTTTTCTGCGCACGCGTACAATGGGATGGAGGAAGTATTGAGCAATATTTTCGATCTGGGGCACACTAAAATTATTTTTACTTTTATTTTTAATGTTTTTCTTCTAAAAAATAGAATTTTTAGGTTTTAAACAAGTAATTTTCTGAAACCTAATACATTTAGGAATTGACCAAAATTAACAAGCGTCATACAAAATCTACATTTGTCAATTTTCCCATTTGTGCGTTACAGTGCCGCTTTAATTGGCAATGCGCGCCAATTGTAAGAACAAATTAAAATATAACATCTGTGACATGTTGTTACATATCTCGACAATACTCATTCCAGAAAATACAAGGAGTGTATGATTATGTTGTTTTAGTTAATATTGAAATCAATTTTTTAATCCATATTGAAATCTGTATTTCAAAAGCGAACATTATTTCAATAGTGGTTGCAACCTACGGTCGTCATTGAAAGGAATCTCACCCACTATTGAAATAATTCTTTCAATTGTGGTCGTATTTCAATAGTGGTTACTACCTATGTTTGTTATTGAAATGCCCCCCTCAACCACTATTATTAAAATAATTATTTCAATAATGGTTACTATCTGTGTTCAATTTGTTATTGAAATGCACTCTCAACCACTATTGAAATAATTATTACAATAGTGATAGTTTATTCAATAGCGGTTACTACCTGTTTTTGTTATTGAAATTCACTCTCAACCACTTTTGAAATAATTTCAATATAGGTCGTTATTTCAATAGCGGTTGCAACAGTTGTTCATGATTTTTTTTTCTCTCTGTTTTATTGATAGGCAATGTACTCTGTTTTAGGTGACGGTTTGTATTATCACAATGGATGTAAATTTAGCACTAAGGATCAGGACAATGATAAGAGTAATACTAGACACTGTGCTACAGAATATCACGGAGGCTGGTGGTACAAATTCTGTTACATTGCAAACCTGAACGGACTGTACGCACAATCTGCCATTCAAAATAATTCGACAAATCCTGTATGGAATACCTTCATATATGGAGAAGCGCTGCAAAAGACTGGAATGATGATCAGGCACAAAAACTAGAGTTAACGTTGGTTAAGTCATGTCATTTCTATGATGATTTTGATATTTACTTTTATTAAACAGATAGTATTAGCAACTTTATGTCATTTACTATTCTCAGTACTTTACATTTATTTATACTCCTTTTCTAATAATAGACAGCTAGATATTATGATCTCTCTCAGAACTTTATCTTTAATATTTGTTTATTTTTCAAATATTTGACATCTTATACAGTTTGTTCCTAAATATTAAAGCTAATATAATGTATATATAATGTAAATATTGAAGAATTTTATCTTTTTATAAAGTCAAATCATATTTATAGTTAACCGTTTTATTTTTCAAATGTCTTTATTGTATTCAGAATAAAAGTTCTTAAGATATTCAGCAAAATCTTTTCAACATTCCATAAAATAATACAAAGATCGGACTAGGTTTTCAATATGATATATCTCAATAAAAGCAATCATTTTTTTTTTAAATATTTATTTATACCATCATTTTCAATATATCTGATATTAATACGTCTCTTGATACATACATGTACATGTACCTCCTGAATTGCAAAATAATTGAAAAATACTTTATAGCACAGTTTAGTGGAATTAATATGGAAAGAAATTTTGGCTTAATTTTCATGAAAATCACAATAACTGAAAAACATATTTTTGAAAATACCCCATGCGTTTTAAACATTTTTGAATATTAAAGTGTGAATAGGAGGGAATATGAAATATTTTTTTTTTTTATTTTGAATAATTACCTTCGATTTACTCCAGATTTTAACAAGCATTTTATCATTAGAAGAACCACAATATCATCAACTATAAAAAGCTGATGAGAGCAGTTTCCCTACGGTAAGGTCCGGTCCGAAGGGTGTTCAATCAATTGTAAGTTGACAGAAAAAGCTGTGAATCTGCTTTCAAGCAAATATAGTTTAACATTACATTGAAATAAATAAATATTTTTAAATCTATTTTTCCTAATTTCCCTTTTTTGTTTTCCTTGAAAATGTATGAAATGTGAGTGTAACGGAGAATATAAAATATATGTAACATAGGTATATATCGAGGCAAGCAGACACCTCCTCAAATATTAGAACAGATTAGGTGCCATGGAGGAGTAAGCATCCCCTGTAGTGCAGTCACATCCCCCATGTGCTCCTTGCCATGACGAGGTAAATGGATGAAATCCGTAGACAATTTAGTGTGAGAATATAACAAAGACACAGTTTCTACCTACAGAAAGTCGAACAGATTGTTGGAAAACCTACAATAATCGTGGCAAGCATCATTTTATTATTACACTCAGAGTTCTTATTTTTGTAAAATCCGAATTATTTGCATGTAACAAAGTACGTTTGAAGAATACGAGTACATTTATTTAAGAAATAAGGTATCATTTTTTGAGTTTTATTGAGATGTAAAACGGGTTGGTCACGTGATCAAATCCCATAAAGCCCGAAGGGCTTTATGGAAGATTTGATCATGTGTCAACCCGTTTTACATCTCAATAAAACTCAAAAAATGATACCTTATTACTTATATTTACATTTGTGACTTATTTATACTTTGTATTTGCCAGATTGTTACTTTTAACGTGTGAAATGCGTTAATTTTTCAAACCCAACGGCGTGTATGTAATCCACTAAACGCGCGTCGACCCTTTATGACGTCACAGAGAAATTACGTGGAACGTTTATCCAAACGCACATCTATGACCTCTTGACCCCAAACCTGTATTTACACAGTTATAAAAACGCTTGCCTTCAGTAGTGTTATGTAAAGAAAAACATTTGCAAATGTAAATATATAGAATTATTTTTGTCAAGCAAGAAGTTGTCGATAATGTTTTTAAAAAGTGAAGAATGGTTCTTTAATCTAGTGATAGTCATTTGTTTAAAAGTCACATATTAATACTTACCGAATCTGGCAAATTTCTGTTATTTCAAACTTTTCTTAAGACTCTTTGGATGTGTTTTCTCTAGATTTGACAAAATTAATACCATTTCCTCAACATGTTGTTGCAAAGTTCTGCTGAAGATTTTTACTTTACTGCTGTTAATATTTTTCTAGGGGATAAAGAAAGAAGATAAAATCCGAAAATCACATACATGAACAAGATTTATCTATGTTTCTTTGTTTATAAGGATTCTTTTTTAGTTTTGGAATCCAGTATAGGCATGGTAATTAAAACCGTATCTGGTGCATAAAAATGATTAAAACCAATCTGATACAAAATAAAAGACTGCCAATCGGGGGTATAAAAATTACAATCTGATATAAAATAAAAAGGAAGAAGGCATCTTATTTTAATTTAACGTGAAATGATTATCTAATATTGTTAATACCTGTATTGCTATAGAGACAATCAAGCAGTCTTTGAGATTTTTCACCAATCTCCCCATTCCTTGATTCCTCGCGATCACCTGCCGTTTAATAGCAATAGATGCCAATTAATCGCCATGATCAGTAAACAAGCAGGGCACCATTCCGGCCGAGGACTTGATTAAAATTAGTAATATACTACCCGTTATACCTCTCGATAGCGAACATAGATGTCTTTTTTTCCAATTTAATTAGTATCAGATAAAAAGCAGGATTTCACTGAAACGAAACGAAAATGATGATAAGTGAATAAAACAAAAAAGGAGAATCTCTTGATGGCAATATTGATGATCAGGCAATGAATGAAATCTAAGGTATCGCAATTCCGAGTAGATTGGCAAACGGGGGGAAATAATTAGGAAATGAACAATTTTCCATCTTCAGGTAGTCTCGGGGGTTTCATCGGTAAACTCTTTGGATTAATTCCAATGTTTGATCGGACTCGTGGCGGAGATAGGGACCGAGGAATATAAAAGCCTTTTAGCCGTCAGTCTCATCAACAATTGAATTAAGGCAAATAGAAGTTTAACATCCGGGTAGTCTCTTGGGATAGACACGGCAGACAGGTATAGCTTTTATTCATGGAGGTTCGAAGAAATACAATATAAATGCGGGGACTATTAAAGGCAAATCATGAAACAAATTTATCTAGAGATTTCAACAGAGAATACAATTTTCCATATTTTTAAAGCGAAATCGCAAGAACGAATAAGTAACAAATATAATTTTTAAAAAAGGGATTTTATTAGATGTACTTTAACCTATTTTTTTTTTAAATTTCTTACCTGGTTTTGAATCCTCTTTAATTCTGGATACTGGTATATTTATTTTATAGACCACACGCATTTTTATATATTCATATTTCATACAACACTTTATTTAATTCAAGTTATACAACTCACTGTTTGTTTTGTCCATATCTTATTATAAAAAAATATCCCCTATGTTTCATTATCCCCAGCAATTTTCACATGATTTTTAGATTGCAATTGTATGGGGTTTGTTTTAAATGAATACCTATATTTTTCTTCTACCTTTTCTTTATTACCTATATTTCGAATTAGACAATAAGACAAAAAGATACCTTTTTCTACTATTTTAAGTCATAAATTAAAAAAAAAAAAACGCAGTATCTCCTGAATAGTGTTACTATTTTAAATTATACTTAAACATGTACATGTAAGTACACTGAAATCTATAAAATTGACATTTATTAATTTCGTTTTGTATAACATAATGTTTTTTTTAAATATGATGAAATAAAAGTAGTTGCAGCACATTCATTAATAATATAGCAGACACATGTGGTATCTTAAGAAAAGTTATTTATGGAATACATTAAAGACAAAAAAGATTTAATGTATCATTGCTTTCTTACATACACTGCATGTATTTTTAATTCTTTAAAAAATATGTCTTTGTTTTCAATGAAATTCATTTGAACATTTCATTTTTTTCAAAGTAAATTTTGTCTAAAATGAAATAAACCATGGGCTTGTATACTAATTAGTATATCGGTCCTTGAATAAACTCAATATTTTTATGAAAATTATTATTAATCTAAAAAATATGAAAGTGATATTCATGTAACTTTAAATTTAGTATTTTTTTTAAAATCGTATGCTTGTTTTTATTTTATTTTAAAGATTTAGAAATTTCATACTCCTTTAGACTAATAAAATAAGTAAACTTATATATTTAAACACTACTGTTGGAATATTTTATCAAAGTTTATATACCCAGTAGATACTTATGTAAATAAACATACAGAAAAATAACATTTAAACCATTGACTTTTTGTGTTTAGTTTCTTCATCAAGAGTGTTCTTTTTAAAAAAAAAATAATAATAACCAACAAAAATTTGAGGTCTTACGTTTCTGTTTTTCCCCTTGTAGTAATGGGATTCCATTAGGCTGTAATATTAGCATTAATAGTTCATGAAATCAAAATAAGAGATTGATTTAAACTCTTGATATGGCACATTGAACATTATCATTCTATCGCACATCAATTTTTAAAAGTTAACAGGTGTATAATTCTGTCAATGGGTAAATCATAATTCAAGCAAAAAACTGGAGCGAAGACACCGCGGAGGCCAAATCACGTGTCATTGAAAAGTGTGTTTAAATCGAACAAACACAGAAGTTCCATATTCATGTTGTTGATTTGAAGATGTCAAATTAAAAATGCATAGCAAAGGAAAGGTTGACTTTCGTGAGAACTATAATTTTGGCGGGAAGTATAAGCACCAAAGACAGGAAGGAATCTTATTACGTTTCCTTGCCTCACGGAGATCTTCCCGAGAATCTCGCGGTGATAGCGCGAGAATTAGCATACATCACAACAGGTTGCCAAGAACTGGTTGCAATAATTATGCTGTCTTTTCATTGTTACTCCTAATCTTATAAAGTAGTATTTAGATTTTTCCGTATAATTTGCACTGTTGTCTGCAGGGAAATAAAAGATAGGAAATGGACTGTCTTGGAATATTAGACACGCTGCATGTCAAATTTCAGAATGCCCAGTTATCATTTTTGAAAGAAAATGAGATCAAAGATTAAAAAAAATAATGTTATAACGTTTAAAAAATCTGTTGAAGACAAAATTAATGCTGATGATAGTACACATGTGTTTCAATCTTAAGAAAAGGAGCGATAAGAATGCTATATTTGCCAGCACCTAGTATACTTAACATACTAACTAAAAGTCATTTGTTTCTCCTTCTTGACATATTTTCATCTCTGTTTGATTGTTTCAATATTAATTTTCTTCTATTTGTCTTTTCCCTTTTTATAAGAGTATTCTAATTCTAACTCATACATAAGTACACTCTATATGCCATGACAGCATTTCTTGTTCCACCTTTCAGTACATGTATTGCTGAAAAATGATTATCACTGTACTTTTTTCCTGCCTGCTTCTAGGGACTCGAATTCTAGTCAATTATTATGCATTGAAAATTAATTCAAATGAACACATAATGGGAAGTCACAGAACTGCAAACAGCGGGGTGAGTGGATTAAAATCAGAATGTTAAACTGTACCCATGAGACGAGAAAACAATACGCTCTGTTGACCCAGACTCCAAGATCCGCTCTGCGTTTAATAAACCCGGGCCGCCATTTGTATAATAACTGTCGAAATTTGATAGGACGGAGAGTCTTTGTGGGTTAATCTAGCGAGCAGTTATCAGTTATGCGATGCCAGGAAAATAATTTTCATCCCATAGATAATGAAAATTAATTCAAAAAAGTTTTCTGTGACATTCAATTCCGAAAGGCTGATCGTAGGCACAAAGATGAGCAATGAAATTGTGCTGTGTATTATATTAAATAAAGGCAGAAGGAAATAGACAAAACTTTTAAACAAATAAATATATCTCAAGCGTTTTGTAGGCAAAATAAATTTTCCAAGCTTCTATTGTAAAATATTCTTTAATTTGTATATTTATACTTGTATTGCCTCGGAGCTGCATTTGGGTTATTGAGTAAAATGAAATTTTAAAGATGAAATTACTATATAGTTAATGATTTCTGCCAAGAATTTACATATGGATTGAATGCATTGAGTGCAATTAAGTAATTTATCAGTGAAAGCTCCTAGATGCAGTTTTGTTTGAGGACTTTAAAAACTTACTCAAACTTGTATGACTTAGCCAGTTTGAATGGTGTGAAAGTAAACTGATGTTTTAATTAACTCCAACAAAAGTAAATATAAGGTGCATTAAATCTGCAACGTATTATTGATTTTTCACCAAAAAACTTTTATTTAGTTGTTTGGTATTTAATGCATAATATGGGTAAAACTTCAACAAAATATCCCAACTGTAAACAATCCGAGAGGAATGTCACAGATGTTTTCAAACGCATTCGATCACAGTCTTTTGAACGTTTTAGTGTAAATGCCGTCCTCCAGGAAATGTACACTTGGGTTATTGAATAGTCATATTCTGCAAAGCATTGAGCGCAAGAAAATGGTTATGCGGCTTTTTGTCATCCTCTCAATGTTTTCTTAATAGATTCAACATCTAATTCTGGCCCTCTCTCATCAGGGGTCCTTCTAAGCGTCTCAGCGAGCATGATTGATTTTTAAATGGATACAGTCTTCTCTTTGTTTTGTTTCGCTATAGAAAAATCATTTTCAAAAGATATGACGAACAATATCTATGATAGCTCAAACATTGCTAAACACTTTTTAGCGAAGAGAAATCGAAAAATTCTATTAATGTAAGACAAAGTGTCATTTTAATTAATGGCGTAAGTTTGCCAAACGTTGTGTTCAAGAGAGGCGCTATTGGAGTGAAGTGCGCCTCCGTTTATAATGCTTGTTTGCTCAGTCCTCTCCAGTGGCTTTTGGGGTTATACACACTAGTCCTCCATTAGTTTTGGGGACCATGGCTTTAGAAAACTATCGTTATTAGGAATAATACAAAGAAACAAAATTGAGGATTGCCTGCCAAGACCGAAAAGACTGAAATGATGAAGGACATGGTGTTTCTGAATAAATTCCACTTCAAAAATGATTTTCTTTTTAAATCATTATTACTGCTTTGTTAGAGTTGCAATAATTCACTTCAATGTCAGAACGCAAAGATCCACTTCATAAAATTGAAATGCCTTTTCTCTAGTTGTTCTGTAAGAATATCATAAAGGGTCCAGTTGTTAGCCAAGTTCTTCTGTGAGAATTTTTCACATGCATATAATATCAAATGTCTTATGCTCGTTGCCTTATCGTTACATGTAGCTTAAGATATTGAAGCAAACCCTGACTGTACATAAACAAAAATTCAGTTTTAAATAATTTTTTTTTTATTTTAATAAAATTCAGCAACATAAAACGTAAAAATTTCCGAGGCATAAAAGTAGTCGCAATGCAGATTTGTTTTTTATGTAATGAAATACATGTTGCTATTACGTGAGGGCACAACCATTTTTCATTTATATATATGTTCATCTTTTACCAAAGGACAAAAACAGTACGCATAAAAAATCATCTTCTATATTTTGTGTAAAATGGCAAATGAATTCATTTCTCCATCCTTATTGACAAACATGTTACAGAGATATATCGATATCTTAATGTATCCTGCTTTTTAGAGATGAAAAAAAAATTGCATTTTCATTTTCAAAATTTAGCTTGAAACTCAAACGTTCACGAATGAAAATAACAGACTATGTCTTTACTAACATGGTAATGTTGACGTCGAAAACATTGCAGTATGAGAAATGATGCCTTATTTCATGAAGTCATTGACCATTTTTTAATCAAATATTTAAAAAAGAGAGAGAGAGAGAGAGGGAAGCGCATTCTGTAATCTTATCGGATATGCAATATTTTATCCTAGAATGGACAGGCGGTTTTTATTAAGAACAATACTGTTGATGGTCATTCCTGCTTTATCGTATTACAAGCAGCTGCTTTTTCAAAGAAGGTTTGCTAGTTTCAAAGAAAACATGCTCCATTGCAATTTCGTTTCTGTCTAATGGGGCTTAGCTGAAGAAGTTAATATCTTACTAGGAATAAAATTATACTACCTATGTTTTAACAATTATCCAGTTGTTTCATTGGGAGAATCAAAGAAACAAGTTTTATTACATCCGTTAGACTTGTTCTCTCAGTTATATTGGAATCCAAATCCGATTTATTCTTTAAATTAATTGATTTTGAAGAGGAAGAAGACACAAAGTGTCCCCTATAGAAATCTCTATTGAGTGGAATAGTGAAATAAAGAACATCACTAGTCGACATTTCAATGAGTTGGGATCGCGATACCAATAATTTCTATCTCCCTCGGGAATGATATTTACAGGTTTCGCAAAATTGTACATACACGATCTATTATGGTGTTATAACCTGCAACGGAACTAAAAGCTCTCCAGGGCCGTCTTTGTCAGTCGCAGTAATTGTCAGAGCAACATAATTCAAAGAACAATTAATCTGAAAACTATTACGCTGAATTACACGCGCCAATTTGTGCCCGATCTACAATTGTTGTTGGAAACCATTTTTTCTTAGTCTCTGACGTCATTAAATCATGGAAACAATTTGAAACCGCATTACAGCTTAAAAGAAGTCTATTAACGGAGCAATGATTTAACGCCAAATAGTTCCTATATTATGGCTATCTACCATCTTTTTGTATTTTATTAAAATGTGATAATGGGGAGCTGAGATCGTTAACTTTACTGATCCGGAAATCAGGCTTTGTCAATAACTAACACATAAGGCGAAAGAGATAAAAAGTATGAAGGAGAAGTAGTCAGTGTACATTATACGAGTCCTTTGATAATGGCTAACACATATGATTTACATATACAGTGTATAGCAATATCATCAATAAAAATACGGAATTAAAAGCGAAGATAGACAAATGGATGTATAATCTAATTAATGAGAAATTTTGTTAAAGCAATATGAACTGAATTTTTGGGTATTTTATTTTGCTGTTAAAATGTGCTGTTATGAAAAAGAAGATTGGGGACCTATAGCTTCAGATATTAAGAAATCATATTCATTTTGTGAATTAATTATCTAAATTAAGTTTGCATTATTGAAATTTATGAAATTATGAGAAACAAACTTTTCCGAGAAAAAAAATATCCGGACAAAATTATTCTTTTATTAAGATATAGGATAGTATTCGTGGGATCGAACCTCTAGCAATAAAAATCCGGAATATCATACTGCTTTGAAACTATTAACGCGCTAACCACTACGTCATGGAGTATTGGGGCATTTAAATCATGTTTGTGATATGACCCAAGACTTACTGGACTTGAAGTATTTCTCGGAAAGATGCAAATATAAATGTTATGTCATAAAAGTGTACTTTTTAGGTATGATGGGTCCTTGCTTCATATTTTAGTAAAACAAAAAATGTATAAATTATTCTATTGCAAACTTTAAGGATTAGCTTTCAAAAAATGGAGAGAAGACCCACTCTTATTGAAAAAAGGTTGTAAAAGTATGAGAAAATTATCTTTTTTGTCCTTTTTAGTGTGTGTATGTTTTTAGAAGGCAAGCAATTTCTGTCTTTGTGAGATTTTTGTTAATTTTAGAGATTTTAAATCAAGTATATTTTAATGATAGATGAAATACGTATCAAATTAAATTTGGATATAATTGAGACACGTCATGTCTGTTGCATTTAGGCACTTCGTCGCCTTATCCCCCCCCCCATCTTCTTTGTACGTAATTTAAACCTGATCATGAACCTTAAGATGTGATCAATTAGACTACAACAAAGTATTAAATCTTTTTCAGAAGATTTCAGTACAATGAAATGTATATTATTATATAAGATATCAATATTGTACAGGACGACAATAATGTAATTTTGCTTCTTTTAAAGCTTGTAAAAACTTCCATCATAAATACGGAAAACAGAGGTTTATAAATGTTCTTTTTTCTGTCATTGAAATAGTGACAAAGAGCACACTGTGTGCATGGACGGTCGATAGGGGATGCTTACTCTTCCATGACAACTGATCCCACCTCTGATATTTTAGAGGTCCCTGTTTGCTTTGCTTACCGTATGTATAGTTTGAATTGACTTTCGAACTTGATTATTGTTCGTTATCTAAATATTTCGTCAGTCTTTAAATAACATCTTTGCTGGCCAAGGGTTTTTCATATGCTACACTCCTCATATTCGCTATTCAAGGGTTTCTGATACGCTAATTTCCTCATCTTTACTAGCCAAGGGTTTCTGATACGCTAATATCCTCGTCTTCGCTAGCCAAGGGTTTCTGATACGCTATAATCTCCTCATCTTTGCTAGCCAAGGGTTTCTGATACGCTATAATCTCCTCATCTTTGCTAGCCAAGGGTTTCTATACGCTACTCTTTTCATCCTCGCTCTCATCTTCGCTAGCCAAGGGATTCTGATACCCTAATATCCTCATCTTCGCTAGCCCAGGATTTCTTATATGCTACTCTCTTCATCTTCGCTATCATTTTTTGCTAGCCAAGGGTTTCTGATACGCTACTCTCTTCCTCTTCGCTCTCATCTTCGCTAGCCAAGGGTTTCTGATACGCTAATCGTCTCATCTGCTCTATCCAAGGGTTTTTGATACGCCAATCTCCTCATATTCGCTATTCGAGGGTTCCTGATACGCTACTCTCCTCATCTTCGCTAGCCAAGGGTTTCTGATATGCTACTCTCTTTATCTTCGCTCTCATCTTCGCTAGCCAAAGGTTTTTGATACGCTTATCCCCTCATCACCGCTGACAAAGGGTAACTGATACGATAATCTCTTCATCTTCGCTAGCCAATGGTTTTTGATACACTACTGTCTTCATCTTCACTAGCCAAGGGTTTCTGATAAGCTATTTTCCTCACCTTCACTAGTCAAGGGTTTCTGATATTTGATCCCCTCATCTTTGCTATCCAAGGGTTTCTGATACACTATTCTCTTCATCTTCGCTATCCAAGGGCTTTTGGTACGCTAATCTCCTCATCTTCTCTAGCCAAGGGTTTCTGAAAGGCTACTCTCCTCATCTTCTCTAGCCAAGGGTTTCTGATACGCTACTCTCCTCATCTTCTCTAGCCAAGGGTTTCTGATACGCTACTCTTCTCATCTTCGCTAGCCAAGGGTTTCTGATACGCTACTCTCCTCATATTTGCTAGTCAAGGGTTTCTGATACACTACTCTCTTCATCTTCTATAGCCAAGGGTTTCTGATACATGTACGCCACTCTTCTCATAAACCCTTGGCAAACGGTGCTGTGAAAAGAAGGGATCGCTTTGTCACGTGATCTCGAATTTGAACAGGTTTAAGTCACGATTTTTTAAAAATGATTTACAAGGAGGTATTAATTTTTCATTTGTTATTTTAAGTGCAAATCCACATCTTCAATACAGATTCTTAATCATATTTTGCACATATCTTAAGATTTTGGATGACACCATATCTCTTCATAGAATACCGTGATCGTTGTTTGTGTTTTTCATTTCCGAGAGTAGAGTCCAAATATGTCCCAAATGCAGATATAAAAAGAAAATGCTGATTGATCGACCGATTTTGATCCACCCCAATTACTGAGGAAAAAACTAAACTTTTTAAACACCGTATGCCAAGGGTTTATGGAAGAGTAGCGTATCAGAAACCCTTGGCTAGCGAATTTCTTGTAATAAGTGCTGTATTTCAAATTCATTTTACTTTGAAAATCGAGAGTTTACAAAATGAAAAAAATATCAAATTGAATACAATAACGGGATACTTTGTTATGTTTAACTGATATAAAAAATTAAAACTACCTATCTTGAAAAACTCTGAAGGGGAGCTTCAGGACAAGATAAGTATAAATTATCTACATAATTATTGTACCCTTATTCAGCCATTTAAACCATTTGAGTAACAGACAAAAGAAGGGGGTAAAATGGCCATTTCTATTTTCTTTTTCTCTCTTATTGTACTTTTTCGATTCTAAATTTTAAGGAATGGTGGCCGTTTGGAATACCACATCTTATATGAGTGCTTACATCAAAGTACAGTGTAAGTTGAAACATTTGTACAAACAGCAATAATTGCATTTTTATTTTTAAATTCAAATAACAATCAAAGTACAATTTTATTTTCAATAACAATACATATTGTAGTGTATAAACATAAACCACAGGAAGTGCACATTTCCCTTACCCTTATCCTGTTAACCAGTACATATAATGATCAGCTGGCTCTAATTAAATTTTTAAGTCCCCCCCCTTTCAATTTGTCTTGCTACATATGCTCACAATTCGTTTGAATTCCAAATCTCTATTACATGTTCACGTTTCTTCATTTATGTGAACATACATAATAATAATGTATAAATTTTAGTGCAAGTATTACAGATGTATAGAAAAACCAAATTGAAAAAATTAAGTAAAATCAGTGGAAAAGATAAAACAGAACTTGATCACATTATCAGATCTTATAGAAATGTATCTAACAAAAAAAGTAAGCAAAACGTGTGAAAGTAGCACAAATTAAAAACATTAAATAAGTTAAACTTAAAACAAAACATTAATAAATGTTGATACCTATGAAAAGATTATAAAACAAAAGAGCAATGTTTTGGAATAATTATGTCTCTGAAACGCCTTGTGCTGACGTAACATCTCATACATTTTCTAGATTTCAGTAGCTAAGAACCTACATACATGTAAATAAGGCAATAACTATTCGGAGAAGAGAACATAAAATAAAAAGTGAAATAGTTTTAATAGTCCATGGTTTACATGTATATGTGCACCATGTGATGGTAAATATGTAAAGTACATTTAATCATATTTAATCAAATGAATAGATAAAAACAGCTTGTACAAGGATAATTCATTACATAAAATGTATATATAACCCTATATGGCCAGTTATCACAGATTCTAGAACACTTTATACGTTGTATTTTTATGCATTATAAATGTTGTAAAAACATGAATAAAAGATTATAATGTTCAAAACATTTTGGAAAACAACGAAATAAGACATCATGACTTAACAGGCGGTTTAAGGGGAGGGGCATCGGACTCAGAATAAGGAGGTGGGGGCTCCCCATAGTACGGCCCGGGTTGTGTATTCCCGCCATACCCGCTAGGTCCCGAATGTGGGTATTCTTGACTTTCTGCGGGCGGCGCTGACGGCGTGGCGCCGTAAGACTGCGGTGGTTGGTCGTGTCCGTAATACTGCTGCTGTTGGTAGCCCGGATGATAACCTCCGTGTGTTTGATGTTGTGGAGGATACGCTGGTTGCTCTACTACTACTGGTGCCCTCGGATAACCGTGTGGATTAGCACGAGGAGGTGTGATGACAACATTTGATTGGTTCGATTGAATCACATGACCTTCATCCATAACTGGATTATGAGTGTAGTACTCACCTAAATTTGAGAAAAAAGAAATCAACATGAAATTGACTGAAATATAATTTTGGAAAGTTGACATGGTTGATATGATGATAATATCTTCTGACTTTTGAGGACATTTTTCATAATTATACAAACATTATTTTTCTTTCAATGAATATTTTTGTATTACAGGTATTGTAAATTGTGAGTGTAATAAAATGTTTGAAGTCTCACTTGACATTCCAATAAAAGACACGCCCCAGATACAACTCCAGATCCACCCCAGCAGAAGGACAGGAAGGGTGAGAATTTGAAGTATCCCGATCCAGAAGCTGATACAAAAGCTACTGAGCTTCTCGCACCCTGTCATGTCCTCGCTGCGTGCGCAGCAACAGACGGTAAATCCCGCTATTATTGTTCCTGTCAAATACGTTCATACAGTGTGTATATTTATTATGATTAATATTTCGTTTTGCACTGCATATTGAAACAGATTTTTTTTAAAATAAAAACATTAACAACGAAATCTATAGTATAGGTAAGTAGAACGAGTTCCAATGTCACATGCATATTTTCAAACATGCATACACCTTCGTAGATTCTTCTTAGATAAATTAATGTATTTTGGTGACTGTTCGTAACTTTTTTCTTTTAAATGAAATTTTTTAAGAAAATTAATACAAATCAAGTTGAACAAAATTAATCAGAGTAAATACTGTGAGTCCCTACATTACATGTAAAATACCTTCTGGTACGAATGTAACGATATTCTGGTTTATGCGCCTGTATATAAAATTCTAATTGATTTAAAATTGTTCGATTGCTGTCACTTTCTCAGTTTCATGTGAAAGTTTTCGAAGTTTCAAAACATGCAGTCCTACATGTAAACTGTGAAATACTAGGAGTTATGCGACGATTCTTCACCGAGATAAAAACAGGCAAATGCATTTATTTCCACTGGAAACTGATTTTCTTATACTGGTACTGCTTTATCTGAATTAAATTGTAACTGAATCTATTTACTATCACTGGCTGTATGATTATCAACTTATCAATCCATTTATAAAGTCTTTTTGATTCATAACTTCGGTAGAAAAAAAATCTGTACATTTTTCCCCACAAGGAAAACAGTCGAACATTATTGTAGAGGTTTAGTTTTTATGTGCACGTCATCAAATGTGGTGTACTGTGCTTTTTCATATCGACATTTTATCACTTTTCTGGAAATTCATTGTAGTATGTCTTTTTTTTTAAAGAAATAAACCGTGCGTGCAATTGACCTTTTACTTAATTATTCAGAACTAAAATTCAGAGATTAGATCAATCATAATAGTTTTATCTAAGATTTTTTAAAATTTTGTTCATTTCATATTCAGATTTCAAAACCTAGCCATGTTTGCTTTCCATGAATTTTGATCAAGTTAATTTGTGGAGTTTTTGTAAGAATTTTAATAGGCCTATGTGGTACTGTAGCTCTCCAGTCTGTCAAAATATTTTTTTATGAGAGCAACCATGTACTGTGTCCTAATGCGTTGATTTACTTTACAATATAAAGGAAAAGAAAGATAACTCTTACCCAAACCTGGGACGAGAAAATTCAGAACACAACACAGGATTGCCATCGGATGTAGGCATAGCGGGTACCGCAATCCGCCCCTGTTTCCCGGGCGCGGACCTCACCTCGACCCATGTTTGGTGTCTTTTAGAGTTCTGTCATTTTTTACTTCAATAAATGCTGTTTTACTCAATATTTATATGCGTCATCGTCTGAAATTCCTTGTACATGCCCTAAAGGAACAAAAACAACAGCAGTTTGCTATTCAAAACGAAGCCCATAAAAATTAAGCTGGTTTTATTGAAAAGGCTGAGACTTTTTTTTAACTATTAAAAGTGAATTTTAAAAGATCTTATACATGAAGATTGAAACAAATGATGTACGATTACTTACCTTCTCGTTTTTGTTTGTTTGCAATCCGAAGCCGGATGTAGGTTAGACGAGTGACTTCCCTTTGTTTTAGATAAAACAAGGAGGTGGATCTATATGGATTAATATACACGTCATGTAATCATTTATATCGCCTTTTGGTTAATTTGTAGAAACGGTTAGGGATACAAGAACAATACTCATGAATAGAACTGAAAGAAATTTTACCGTAGTACATATTTATTAAATCATTCATTTAAAAAAAAAACAAAAAAGAAAACATTTGTTGATTTAATTTTTTGTTTTTCACCCCCCCCCCCCATTTTTCTTTTAGAGAAGAGGTATTCATACGTTTACTATACAATTAGAGCCTTTTGATGAGGTCAATCCCTCATATATAGACCTTAGAGAAATCATATCGACCGAGCACGATATGCTTTCTCTAAGGTCTATATATCGAGGGATTGTACCGAATCAAAAGGCTACAGTTATTTTATTAATTTTTATCAGTTAATAAGAAATGTCTTAAAATCCTTCTTTCTAATACTCAGTACCTTCTCAAACAAGGCATTGTTTTGTCATTGCATTATGACGTCACAGTAATGAAAACCAGCTGCAGTATCTGTTTTTAGAAACTTCCTGTCTATAAAGACTATTGTGACGTCAGCACTATTGTTGCTTCACAGAAGAACGTTTCCAATTTTAGAAACAGCAGGTTTAAAAATTTTTAAAATAGAAACATCCAGTCTGTAACACTTTTTATACTTGATCATGTGATCCAGTTAGAGCCAATCAGATATTTGGAACAATATAGAAAAATAATAAAAGTTATTGCATAAATATTGCATGTAAATAAGGTGGAGCATTGATGTTTTTCACCCGAAGAAAATCAATGTCAGTCAAGGCGCATCCGACAATGGTTTTCGAACCGACTGACGAGGATATAATTTCAATGTAAAGTTATGTGTCCCCTCGACTGCATGTACAGATTACATGTACATGTATGCAATATTTATAATATATATATCATAATACAGATTTTTATATTTTTTTCTCCTGACAAATCAGGGTATCTAATTAATATTCATAATCTCATTTTTGACAGTTTGCAGTCTCTGGTACCTGACCAATAATACAATTGCAATTTTTAATATCAAGTGCAACAGGCCTAGAAAAAAAATAAAGAAATTTCATATTAATAGAATTTAAGTCCATTCTGTCCCCATTCCTTGTTAGCAACAACAGGGTTTTTTTTTAAAATTCTACGCAAAGTTCATTCTACAGTGTTACAGTAATATGCTTTCTATTTACATCTTTTTTTTTGAATAGTTAGGACCGTAGAGAAAGTGATATTACACAGAGAGAGAGATGGAGAGAGGGGGGATATTTAACAAATAAAAATTTAAACTTCATAAGAAATGTTTTTATTTCAAAACAACAAAAATCCAACATGTATTACCCGGTAGATTATTTCTTTACATAACAATCATTCGCTTATCTGCCATTTGTATAATAAATTAAGGTAAGACATTTCATTATGATACTGAATGCAACAAAATCT
The DNA here is from genome assembly GCF_032062105.1 of Saccostrea cuccullata. Taxonomy (NCBI): domain Eukaryota; kingdom Metazoa; phylum Mollusca; class Bivalvia; order Ostreida; family Ostreidae; genus Saccostrea; species Saccostrea cuccullata. Next base: position 51,439 of record NW_026935058.1, read on the forward strand.
AATAATTAAGTTCTAAATATACAAAAGATCCATATTAGCCTTGATATTTTGTGATTGATGTTTACACATTTTTTTATATATTGAGTTATATAATATTGTATAATATAATATATATTATAATATTACAACTTAATCAGTTTAGTTTGTAACTGAAAAAGAGAAAATATCTTAAGTAATGTTTCAAAGAATTTTAAAATGTTGACATTTTCAAAGACACAAGTAGGCCTAATTAACCTACATGTAAATAAAAAAGGAACATGCATTTGTCTGTGTATATTTTCTTCATCTTGGCCAGCCAAGGGTTTCTGAAACGCTACTTTCCTCATCTTCGCTAGTCAAGGGTTTCTGAGACGCTTATTCACCTCATCTTCGCTAACCAAGGGTTTCTGATACACCACTATTTCCATATCTTGGCTAGTAGAGAGAAGGGTTTGATACACTACTCTCCTCATCTTCGATAGCCAAGGGTTTCTGATACACTACTCTCTTCATCTTTGCTAACCAAGGGTTTCTGATACACCACCCTGCCTCATAAACCCTTGACAAACGGTGCTGTGAAAAGAAGGGATTGCTTTGTTACGTGATCTCAAATTTAATTGTGTTTTTCATTTCCGAGAGTAAAGAGTCCAAATATGTCCCAAATGCAGATATAAAAGAAAATTATGCTGATTGATCGACTGACTTCGATCCACCCCAATCACTGAGAAAAAAACCTAAACATTTTAACACCGTATACCTTGAGGGTTTATGGAAGATTGTAATATAATTATGTTAACATGCTACTTATTTATGTCAAGATGCGACTTATTTATGTGAATATTGATAAGTTGCATATCAACATACATATCTGGCATGTATGAAAACATAGTTATCTTGCATGTTGACATAAATATGTTGCATGTCTACATAATTATGTTGCATGTTAACATAATTTATCTTGCATGTAGGGAGCAGAATCGTGGAAAAAATAAAATATAGAACTTGATAACATTATCAGATCTTATAACAATGCTTACCGCCAATGCTTTTAACAAAAAAATTGCAAAACGTGTAAAATAGCACAAATTAAAAACATAAAAAAAGTTTAAACTTAAACTAAACATTATTAAATATTGATGACCATGAAAACAAAAGAGCAATATTTTGCGACGATTTAAACCTCTGAAATGCCGTGTGTTGATGTAACATCTCTTATATACTACGTATCTAGATTTCAGTCTCTAAGAATCTACATTAAAAAGACAAAAACTATTTCTCTTGAACATTGTGTATATAGATTAGAACAGCTTGTGGATGGATCTAATAGCTCATAACATAAAATGTATATGTACCCATTGTCATAATTCCCTATATGGCCACTTATCACAGGACACTTTATACGTTACTTTTATTATAAACGTGGTCAAGACCTGAATAAAATATAATGTAAAGAACAGTTTGAAAACAACAAGAAACATCATGATTTCACAGGGGGTTGAGGGGAGGAGCATCGCACTCAGAAATAGGAGGTGGAGGTTCCCGATAGTAGGCCCTGGTTGTGAATTTCCTCCCATACCCGCTAGGTCCCAGATGTTGGTATTCTTGACTTTCTGCAGGCGGCGCTGATGGCGTGGCGCCGTAAGACTGCGGTGGTTGGTCGTGTCCGTAATACTGCTGCTGTTGGTAGCCCGGATGATAACCTCCGTGTGTTTGATGTTGTGGAGGATAACCTGGTTGCTCTACTACTACCGGTGCCCCTGGATAACCATGCGGATTAGCACGAGAGGAGGCGTGATGACAACATTTGATTGGTTCGATTGAATCACATGACCTTCGTCCATAACTGGATTATGTGTGTAGTACTCACCTAAATTTGAAAATGAAATCACTATGAAATATGATGTTAGAATGTGTTCTCTGAGGTCACAAACGTTTACTTCTTCACATTTAGTTATTATACAAACAAAAACTCATTCTTTTATTTTTCAATACATTTTTGATTTACAGAAATCATATGTGAGAGTGATTACATGCATAAAATATTCTGAACTCTTACTCGACATTCTAATAAAGGACACGCCCCAGATACAACTCCAGATCCACCCCACCAGAAGGACAGGAAGGGTGAGAATTTGAAGTATACAAATGCAGAGACTGATACCACAACTATCCAGCTTCGCAACATGTTCATGTCTTCACTGTGTGCACTGCAACAGACGCTAAATCCCGCTATTATTGTTCCCTGTCAAACAAGTACATACACTTTATATACAAGTATGTAATTATGAATTAACAAATAAAAATATTTTTGTATAGCATTGCATTCTGAAACAGATGTAAGTAAGAAAGTAAATTTTATTTATAGTCGAATATATAACAAAGAACATGACTTTAAAGCTATTTTACCGACATTAGACAACGATTTGTTTTATAAAACCATAAAGACGAAATGTATGGAAAAAAAAACATGTAGGTATATATAGGTAGATAAGTTGGTTAAAATGTACATACCGGTATTTTCAAACATGCATGCGCCTGTATAGATTCTGATAGGCTATATAGTAATATATTTTGATGACCATAACTTTTTCTTTTTCAATAAAATGCTTAGAGATTTAGCACAAATTGAACAAAATTACATACATGTACTATGAGTCCCTTTATTACAAGTAAAATACCTCCAGGAACGAATGTAACGCAATTTTTAATTAATTTTTATCCAATTTACCACGTAGTTTTAATGCAGCTATGTTACTATAAACACGGTATACATGTAGTTGTTAGTACTTGTTTCACGCTTGACTATTGAAAGGTATGGAAAAATGACGCTTAAAGCCAATTTTATGAAAATAGTTTCTTTTAAAAAGATTAGATAACTTTTAAGACTTAGACAAATTAGTCAGGAATTTCAAAATTTCAGTCGAGGTTAAATCAAAACTTATATAAAAAATCAATATGTTGCATTTGATATTTTTTGCTAGTAAACAATTTCATAGTTTTCTTTTATACTGCTAAATGTTATTTTATGGCGTTATTTATATCTTCAACGTCATTTGTTGTTAAATTATGGCGTCACATTTACAGTACGAGTATAAATATCTTGACCTTTGGAATATGCAAGAATTAAAAGGTGATATCGATATAAAATTTAATTTCATTCATTAATTAATTTATTGAGGAGACATATTAGGATGACTAGCAACTTATTTTCACCAGTATTGAGAAATTCATATTCTGATCACAAAGTAAGAATGAACGATATTTAAATAATCCTCGTGCAGCGAGTGAAAAAAATATAGTACCTGTATTTTTAGGAAATGCATGGTCAATGGGATTTAAGGCATAAAACAAAAATTTGTTACGTTGTTTACGTTGCCTTTGTGACGTACCTGACGTCATAATCAAATGTGCACAAAATAACCGCTCGAATCGTCGAAGTTGTGTACCAAAATTGATGACAAAAGCAAACCCGAGACCTACCTTAAGTAGGGGGTATATTTTTTTTTAACTAAGGTCATATGCAACGTACCTTTCCTACTGCTAATTTTTCAAGATATTCCTAAATTATGATAATAGTTTCATCAGATGTTCATAGACAAAAAATCAGCATGCAATATCAGGGTTTTTTGTAAGATATCAATTGATAAAAATTCTTGAATTTTTCAAAGAAAAATATATAAAAATATTAAATATACATCCTAGGCGATTCTTTTATCACAGGAGTTCGCGTACCTATCAATTTTACCGAATTTTTCAGTAAATTAAAAAAAAAGCGTAATACTTATAATAATAACATTATTGTAAGTAGTACGTATTTTTTTAATTTACTGAAAATTTTGGTAAAATTGATAGGTACGCGAACTCCTGTGCTTTTATCAATTCTTGTTTTAGAAGAAGTGTACATCACCATAGTGGGGATGGTCCATATATAAACATTTAAATATAGCATACTGTTCCTTCAACTACTGGAACATCTTGAGCTCCATGGAAAAAGGCAAAAGAAGTTCGAACTACGTTGCGTATGTCCTTAAAGAAAAATAGGTGCTTGTGGATTCACTCGATGTACAATGTAAGGGAAAAGAAAGATAACTCTTACCCAAACCTGGACAGAAAATTCAGAACACAACACAGTATCGCCATCGGACGGGGCATAGCGGGTACCACAATCCGCCCCCTGTCCCCCGGGCGCGGACCTCACCTCGACCCATGTTTCTGTCTTACAGAGTTTCCTTTTCACTTTCTATTTCATCAAAGGCTGTTTTACACAATATTTATATGCGTCATCGTCTGAAATTCCTTGTGTATGCCCTAACATGTTGGGCACACACTGCCAAATGGTCATTTAACCCTTGTTTGGTGGTCAATCGCCCATATAGGCGTCTTTTTTACCAACCAAACGGTGGTCTTTTTTATTCAAATTCAATTTTTATTAAAATAAACCAAAAGCGCATTTACTTAGGCATTGGGGAATTTTAATTAACACATTCCACGCACATTTAATACAATTTAGTCAATTTTCCATGTGTAATTTCTGTGGAAGGTTTTATCTTATATTCATAATCACATTTTTACATGCAGAGTTTGCAGTCTATGGTACCTGACCCAATAAAAGGCAAAAGAGTGCAATTTTTAAAATATCAAGTCCCATGGAAGAAAAAAATTGAAGAAATTTCATGTTTACAAATAGAAGTCCATTCTGTCCCTTTCCTTGTTAGCAAAATTCATCTTTACATGCTTTCTATTAACATTTTTCAAAAAATAAGAATAAAAACTACATAAGAATTTTTTTTATTTCAAAACAACAAAAAATGCAACAGGTATACAGTGTATTACAGGGTATATTATTTCTTACATAGCAATCATTCGTTTATCTGTCATTATTATAATATATAAAGGTAAAGTATAAGATCATGATACTGAATCCAGCAAAATCTACAGAAAAGAAATTTCATATAAGTCTTGATATCTTTTGATTAACGTTTGCACTTTGCAGATTTTTTTTTATAATTAGCTATACAATATTGTACTCCATTTAACATTTTTTTTATGTATTAAATACAACTTATTAAAATAAATAAACTAAAAGCTATAACTTCATCGATCAGTTTTAGTTTGTATATTGAAGGAAGAAATATCGTACGTATAAGGTGATGCTTTTCAAAGAAATTTAAAATTTTGCAATTTTTAAAGTCACTATGTGCGCGGTAAATGCATAAACCGCGTTGACTGAACTGTACTTTTAAAAATTACATGTAACTAATAATGGAACATGTATTTCTCTGTGTATATTTTCTTTTTTCAATATATGCACAGTCTTGTATAGTTTCGCAGAAACTCCCATAGAGAATGCCAAATTATACATACGTTTAAAATTACAAAAAAGTATAGATTTGTAAAATGCATTATTTTCGATCTTTTTGGTGACTGTCACGTTTTTCACCCACTGCAGGAGCTTCTTTGCAAATTAAAATATCCACTTTCAATAAATTAACACGTCATGCAACTTAAAATTGGGTACATTTCAGGTGACGTTTGGGAGAGAGAGTTCATTGTAACACGTGTCACACACTACGATCCGCTCCCCGTTTGGCGTCGTAAAGTGCTGCTGATAACAAGAATCACAAACGTCTCCATACAGCGGTTACACTGAAACTGAAATAAAAACAAAAATGATAATTAATTTAGTAATTAAAAAATCCGCAAAAAAAAAGGACTTTCGGAGGTTTGAAATCCGTTAATAATAAGTTTTATATAGGATCTCCCATGATTTGTAGTTGGATATGATTTTTATCCAACGAGTTGTGTGATTTTTATCCCCGAGCCTTGGCAAGGGGATAAAAACACACAACGAGTTGGATAAAAATCATATTCAACTACAAAACATGGGAGATTCTTTTTATCCCATGTTTAATACTTCACAACCGATGTTTAAGGGGGATGTACGGCCACCTTTAATGCAGTGAGAACGAAATGTAAACATTTCTTCTAATGGCTAAAATACATTATATTTTGATCAAATTTTAAGTCTTTATGATCAAGATACAATAAATATGCATAACTGAATGCATGTTGTGCATATGTAATCTATACTTTTGCAGAAAAATGCTTTTGATATGCTCCTTAGAACTGCGCAGCTACAGAATTCAGCAAAGCCTTAAAAAATCCAAAAAAAATACGCAAACTGTGCATTAATGTTCTCTCTCTACAACCATTTGTTGAGAAAATGTCTAAATTTTGCACTTTTAAATGATAATTTCAAGTTCAAAACAATGTATCGTTGTTTTCAAAAAGAGTGTAAAGAACCATGAAAGTAGTTCATGGATAGCAGCACGTGGTCTATTTTTAGTACAGAATTTTGTTTTCCAGACCTCTTCTTAATATGGAGGGACATAACAATCTTTAAATGTAGAAGAGAATTACAGTTGCAAAATATTTCAAATAATATGAACACTTTTAAAAGAGGAAATGTGTTATAGTGTTTCTTTAAGTTATTTATTATTTAGTATTATTATTGAACAGTTGTTAAATAGTGTACGTATTGATAAAAAAAATCTTAAACTCTTTGATTCCAGGTAAGGAAAAATGAGCACCATCAAAGTTAAAAATTAAGAGTTTGTAAGTTTGCCACAGATAACTTATAATATCTATCAAAAGTTTAATTATCACCATTGAAACACAAAGAAATTAAACACATAAAATCGATATGAATGACCGTGTTTTAGTACCTACTAGTACGAGGGGTGATCAAAAAGTTCGCGAACTATCTCGATACATGTGTATCTATAAAAAATTCATTTTAGAAACAAATTTGGTGCAGACATAGCCAAACACAAGTTCTGTAAATAGCATATGCTGAATAAAGTTTTGCTCACAATGTGTAAATGACGTCATTATGCAGCTACTTGTCACGAAAAATGGTTGTCTCAGTGGAACTCGTTCAACAAACGACTAAAATATTTATGGTATATCTTAAAAATGCCTTTGAAGTAGCGTATAAGAATTTGTTCACAATATTTTAAGACAAATGACTTCCTATAAATTCAATCAATGATTGGATAGATCGTTTTAGTGAAGGAAGGCAGATGGTTAATATGATACTTGTTATGTTGCCCGCTGAAAGCAAGTTTGAAAAGGGATATGTTTTTAATTAAGCAATATGCTATCAAAGACCTCTAATTTACACTTTGAAAAATACTTGAATATTTCAACAATAATACAACTATCAAATGCCTAAAATATCGTTTACTTTTTGATCACCCCTCGTATACAATTTCATCACAGCGGAGCAACATTGGAAAAGGAATGAAATCATTCAGCGTGGGTTAGAGGAATTAATGAATAAAAAAAACATTTTTTCTATTTGCCCGTTTTGTCAAAATTACAATTTAACAGAGTAAAAAAAAATCGACATAATTAAATATTTTATACCATCTTTAAAATGACGTTTGGTGGTCCTCCCAACTCAGGGAAAAATTATTGGGTCGGTATTTATAGGTGAGAAAAAAATTCCTTAAAATTTAAACATATTTGTTGACGGAAGAAAAAAATATCGTGTAATGGGATGTAAAAAAAAATGAGTCGGGCCATTTCTAGGCAGTAGATCGGGAGAGAGGGCAACCAAATATTTTTAAAACAAATGGTCTTATAAGGCTAGTACATGTTCCATCACATAATTATAATGCAACTTTTTGTAAGTAATGTAACTTTTTGAATCTTTGGCACTATTTTGAAAAACAAACATAGGATTTCGGGGGGGGGGGGGGGGGGGGGCTATAGCCTCTCACTGTTTTTTGCGATGATAGACATAGCATATGCAATGGACCTTTCTTTGCAAACATTGTTCTTGCTTTTAAATTTCAAAGAAACAGCTTCGTGTTCAATGGGCCAGAGCTTACAACGTTGATAACATAATGAGACATGATGCTTTTTTATGTCCAAACATTACTCCATACAATGTGTGGGTCATTGCAAACAATCTAGCTATTTATGTGAGGTGCCTAGGAAATCTTATAACTGCCTATTTTTTCTGTCTAACTGCTGAACAAAATAGACATATGTACCAACTTTTCGAAATGCACAAGACAGTGTAATTACAATTTGTTTTTCATGCACTGCATATTGTTTAACTTTTTCAAATTAAATGCTAAAACATTCTCCTCCCAGTGCCCCATTTGAAAATAACTTCTATCGCCACAGAAAAAGACCCAACGTAAACACATATGTTTAGGACATTTTTTATCTTTTTTCTTGAGTTTTAAAGAAATCAACAAATTATCAAGACTTGTTCCATGAAAAATTAAATATAATCATGGTAATAAACGCATCTATCCACAGCAGATATATGCACAGGCCAAGCACGTGCTCAGTGGAATAATATTAACAAAGGAAATTCGAGCTGTAAACAGAACAGTTTTTCCCGATTTGCTGGAGTGGGGTTAAAATCGCGTTTTTTTCATTAATCAGACGATGCGATGCAACAAATAAAAGTAGTAAGTAATATAACATAATGATTATTACTTAGCAATTTCTTGTCTTGATGTTATTATGGTCGCATTTATTCTAAAATCAATGTTATTCGAACTCTGTGTGACAAGAGGAATGGCGGACGAAATAAACACATGGCCTCAGGAAGACACCCATATGAAAAATCAAATTTTCAAGAATTATGGATAATATAGCAAGAAAAAAGCGAAACAAATGGTTGTAGCCATATTATGAATGAAATTAAACTAACTCCATTTTCAATGCATTTTTCATCTAGTGAATGCTGTAGCTGCGCAGTTCTAACATGATAAATTTCCTCCTAATTAAAACAAAATAAACTTAATTATTTACTAATTTTGGTCTCTAACAGTAGGTTATTAGTGCATTAACACTTTGAGTAACTTTGGGCTAGTGTAGTAGTGTATTAAGCGCATTCTTGGTATTTCTTATTTACACCAACTATCATCCAATATGGCTTGTACATCCCCTTAACACTGTTTTATATAGGACTCTGCTATATTTTACTTCCTCAAGCTAACGCAAAAACCATTGTGACGTCATAACTGTGGGATATGAAACGATATCCATGAGCTATATCCACGGGATAAAGGTGTAAACATGGGATAAAAAGTTATACTATATATAGTACGTATGCACTTGCATGTACACATGTATTATGTAACTACATATTATTATAATTTATGATAATTATATAGCTAGGATGTGCTACATGTAGGTAGTTCAGAACAAAATCTACCATTGCAATATTAATATTTATACACATTAACTGCATAGTAAACAAGAAATGTGAAGGGGAGTGAGGGATAAGAATCTTTAAAAATATCTTTAGTTTCTGAAATTTCAAAGTGATTTTAGTGTTTTCTTCATGACTCTTTTTTTGTTTCTCAATACAGTTAACAAAGCAGCACAAAATTTTTAATCACTTATGGTCCTACAAATATATCAGTGTTAAAATCAAAAAACCACACAAGACCAGAAGGTTTTTAAATTCAGAAAAAGGCCTACCTTGCGTTCCGAAGCATTGTTTTGTTTCCGACACACCATGCACTGCCAGTACTGAGGTTGTGGGTTATTTTCTTCGTTTCTAATTATATTCTCTTCAACCTGAAATAATTTTAATTTCTAATTAAAAAAAATATTATTTATATTTCTTGTTAATGTAACGTAATTATGCTATATTCAAATAAAAAACGAACATTTATTAATTAGATACTTGATTTTTTTTAATCTACTTTATAACTACAGCATTTAGAAAAAATGGGGAGTTACCATTATGTTATACTTAACTTTATACGTGTAGCCAAATTAAGGGAGGATAAAAAAAAAGTGTCGAAATTAAGTGATTTTAAGATGATTTTAAGGTCTACTTCAGGGGCCCGAAGAGCTTATGCGATAGTAATGCGTCCGGGGTGTCCGACTGTCTGTCTAGCTGTCTGTCTGTCAACAATTTTTCAAAACGCTACTCCTCCTACAATTTTAGTTATTTCAACATAACTAGGCACACAAATGACTACCTAAGTACAAAAATAGTGCATGGTTTTTATTTGATAATGGTGTTGCCCTGGTTATAAAAAAAAAATTTTTGAAAAATTCCTTTAAAAGCTACTCCTTTTACAGTTTTGGTCTGATTTCAATATCACTTGGCACACAAGTAGCTACACTAAGATACATAAAATGTGCATCGTTTTTTTTTTTTGATGAACGGTGATGCCATGGTCACTAAAAATAGAATTTTCTGAAAAATTCCTTTAAAACGCTACTCCTTCTACAGTTTTGGTCTGATTTCAATATCACTTGGCACACAAAAAACTACACTAAGTACATAAAATAGTGCATCGGTTTTTGATTTCGATGAACGGTGTTGCCATGGTTACTAAAAATAGTATTTTTTGTGAAATTCCTTTAAAACGCTACTCCTTATACAGTTTTAGTCTCATTTTAATATCACATGGCACACAAGTAGATACCTAAGTAATAAAATGTGCATCGGTTTTTGATTTATGAAGATTTGCTTTTATAAAAATAGAATTTTCTGTGAAATTCCTTTAAAACGCTACTCCTTATACAGTTTTAGTCTCATTTCAATTCACTTGGGCCCCAATAGACTACACTAAGATGCATAAAATAGTGCATCGGTTTTTGATTTCAATGAACGGTGTTGCAATGGTTACAAAAATGAATTTTCTGAGAAATTCCTTTAAAACGCTACTCCTTCTAAAGTTTTGGTCTGATTTCAATATAACTTGGCACACAAGTAGACTACACTAAGATACATAGAATAGTGCATCGGTTTTTGATTTCGATGAACGATGTTGCCATGGTTACTAAAAATAGAATTTTCTGAGAAATTCCTTTAAAATCGCTACTCCTTCTACAGCTTTAGTCTCATTTAAAATTTACTTGGCACACAAGTAGACTCACTAAGATACATAAAATATGCATCGGTTTTTGATTTCGATGAACGATGTTCCCTGGTTACTAAAAATAAATTTTCTTTAAATTCCCTTTTAAAAATTCCTTCTACAGTTTTGGTCTGATTTCATTATCACTTGGCACACAAGTAAACTACACTAATTTACATATAATAATGCATCGGTTTTTGATTTCAATGAACGGTGTTGCCATGGTTACTAAAAGTAGAATTTTCTGTGGAATTCCTTTAAAATGCTATTCCTTCTACAGTTTTGGTCTGATTTCAATATAACTTATCACACAAGTAGATTACACTAAGATACATAATTCTGTGCATCGGTTTTTGATCAGTACAAACCAGTAGAGCTACAGTCTTGACAGAGACTTTGGTTTTAAATCTACATGCCATGTCTTATTTTTAAATGTCGTTAACCAACAAAAGGAATTTGCTCCCGTAAATCCGATAGCAAAATATTGTCGTTATTTTTAGTCTACTGGGGGC
>NW_026935059.1:0-6332 GCF_032062105.1 Saccostrea cuccullata
CTCATCAAATATTATAGTTTGAACAAAATGTCTATTGTAGTAATTGTATAATTTGCTTTAAAGTGCTAAAAATTGGCATTTTCCTATATAATCCTATAGTAAATGTACCTGTATTTTGAGACGGTCCCTCAAATAGATTTCCCCCAAACTTTGCATGTACACTGAAGTTAATGTAAGTCATATATAAAATAAAAATGAAGAGTTTCGCTATTGCAGTTTTCACACAATAAAACTATAGTCGGCCCCCTTAAATGTAAATTAAAACAAAGCTTTATTCTATGAACAAAAGGTCTTTTCTCATCAGTTGTATGCGTATGTTATAACTTAAATATTCCTTTGTAATTTTATACGTTTCTTCTGTCGATTTCTGCACGGACTTTATCAAACATTTGTCGAATTTGATAAATTCTGGATCAAGGGTTCCATCTCATACAAAATTGAGGGACTTCCATATCACTAAACCAGTGGTTCAAGTGGTGAGCTTATTTGGTGTCAAAAGAAAGACATTCTTAATATTAGTCACGCAAGTTTCATCAAATAAATCGAACGAGTCGGACATATTAAATTGAGGAAAAATATTCGTATTTGCGAAATATATTAGAATGGAATTACAATAATTATTATCTAATCATTTATTATCACACTATCAAAACTTTACGCGTAATCAGAACAGAAAACGTCAAAAACTAAATGTGCGTTAAATTGCGTGATTGCAGGGCAAATGTATATGCGTTAAAATGCGTGATTGCGTGGCAACGGTATATGCGTTAAAATGCGTGATTGCGAGGATGGGGGTTAACAAGACATGCCAAAAATAATTATAAGCAGTTAGCAAACGTTTCTCTCTCTCTCTCTCTCTATCTTTTGCCTTTTTTGTCCTTTTTTAGGCGGGGGGAAGGATATTGAAACCAAAAATAAAATTATTTAAGTAAAAAACCTTTAATTTTTCTGTCATTATATATTTGTTACGAGTAAATTTTCAATTTGAATAATCTTGTCTTTTGAAAGAGTTATTGTTAAGGATCTTGTCCGAGTTGAAATAAATACGACAACACATTTGTTTTATTCATCCTATCTGCGACAGCTTAATATTAAAGAATAGAAAAAGAATTTCGGGATATAGAAGATACAATCTCTGAGTGGCGATACTGCATGCTTATTTTACTGCCTTAGAAATGTATAAAATTTAATGTTTAAAGAATGAAACATATAAAGATAACGAAAAAGTAGTTTAACTCGAAAGTGCATAAAACAATGCAAATAATGAGAAGAGAAGAAGTGTTTAAACTGATTTTTTCAAGATTTCCTGAGAATTTGGCTTTTTCTATCGATATTACATGTATATGCGAAAAAAAATACAATTTAAATAAATTATGTTACAAACTAACACCCACCGTAAAGAAATATTTTACAGTGAAATTCACATTGCGGTTTTCTTTTTCAGATATAAAACAATCTTTCAGATACAAAATAATTCATTTAACAGTTACTACCTTACGAAACCCTGATCAATTTAAATTTTAATTTTTACCAAATAAATATAAAGAAGAAGCAATATTTTTTTTTACTAACGAGCATTGTAACATAAAAATAGAATATGAACTTAGTTAAGTTGATGATAATTAGTACGATACCCCACGGCTTATTTTCCGTCCTGTAGTAGATCGTTATATGATGAATGCTGAAAATTCCAATTAGATTGACCCACCATGTTGCAGTTTGTTTTTGGTTTCCCGATATTACACATTGCCCTCCATTAAGAGACCTGTCCGAAAAATTCCCGTCCACTGCATTAAAAGACTCGGTAGACCAGTGATAGGCGCCATAGGGATGATCTTGTGATGTTAATTGATATAGAGCAAGATTTTCTATAATAAAAAAAATGAAACAAACGTTTTTAGTCACTGAAAGATTCTCTAAGAGAGAAATAATCTTTCTGAAAAATTGCACATATATACCAAGTTAAACATCTCAAAAATTAATATTCATATTGATTATAGATTTACTAAAATATATATTCAGTATTTTTTCCTCATTTTCATATACAATGGCGCCGCGTTGTTTATCTGGACGACATTTATGATGACGCATCACATTCAGGGCGAAACTTTCAGGTAATATATTTTTTTTAAATATGACTATCCAGAATCAAAGTACTGAAAGTACTGCTACGAGTTGATGGTATTGTTTGTACGTTGTGTAACATCCCTCTCGAGAATTTTTACTCATATGACTAGGCATCACCACTTGCCAATGTAGAGCTGCAAATTTTGCCCTATGATCGGCACTTTACGGTCAGTGATGGATCTTTTTTTGTGCCAGCACATACTGCGACACAGGATCTCGATTTATACGTTCTCATCTGAAGGACCGGTCGCCACGTCCCATAGTGGGATTCGAACGCACGATGTAATGATTAACTACTTACTGTTAAAATGAGTTGAGGTCACTGATACATATTTGGGTTATATGTGTTATGTGCTCTGATTAAAAAAATTAATAAAGTAGCTTTTCACACAAATATTTCAAACTAAGAGGACCAACCTTCAACAATATTAAAATAAGGAATTATAACTTACAAAGAGCGCAAATGAATAGCCTATAATCATTAATATGCACAATAATATGCACACAAGGTTAGTTTTTTTAAAAAAAGCTGAGTATCAGCCACTGGAATACAGAAAGTTTCTTTCTTGTTTTGTAATGGTTTATGATTTGATCTATCCATCATGCCGTGTTCCTTCAATGTAATAAATGCCATTGTAAGAAAAGTTAAATTCTTGTAATCGTTTTTTTTTATTTGTAACATAATGCTGTACATAATAAATAATAAAGCATAGAATAAAATTTAGCTAGTCTGCATCGTGATCATATTACAATGATTTCCAATAAATTCTCTTCGGCGCAGATATCAGACAAAGTTCATCTCATACCGGTACATGTAAACATAGACCTAAACGTTTTAGGTCTATGATGTAAACGAACAAAAGCTAGCCACCATGGCAACTAAGATCACGTTAAATTCTATAAAAAATGATATAGCTAGATTATGATGAATAAAAGAAGGTTGACTTTGTGTTAGATTGTTTTAAAATACATGTATTATTAAATAACAGTTTTTCAGTTGTGCATTTCGCGGCAATGCATGATGTGGAAGGGGGGGGGCATACTGCATGACTGTATATTTAATTCAATTTCAAAGTTTGAGCATCCGTTTTTGTGTTATTAGGAAAGAAAAGAATTGCTTCCAAAAGGTAATGAACGCCACGGAAAACAATTAAAAATGGAAATTCAAATATAAATACATGCATTATGAGTACGTATACATAAAATGTCTTTGATGATGTTTACCATCATAGCAAAATTATAGATTAAAATACTGGAATCCATCCCCCCCTCTCTCTCTCCCCTTTCATTGGAAGGGGGGATGTTGACCCTGTCTATAAATCAGCACTATCGCATTTCCACTGTGGTCAATTTCTCACATGTGGCCGCGGTTCATGTGCTCAAGCGGTACTTACATGTCTATCATCATACAAATTATAAGAATTTACCGTCTTACAGTGGTCTTGTGATGTTTTCATAATTTCCATCATTAGAGTGAAAAAAAATTGATCGTTCTTTTTTTTTCACTATTTTGGGACCTTTGTCATGTTTGTGGCAAGTGGATTATTGTGTGAATTCCGACCCGTACATGTCTTATGCAAGATCGAAGGAGTCTTGCATCAGGCATCCAGAGGAATACACAGTTTAATTCTTCGGCTTGCAATGGCGATTGTGGGAATAAATGTACTTATTGTCTATTAGAAGCAATGAAATATTTTCATAGTATCATTTAAAAAATGACAAATATCCCATCTAGAAGCTGAACAGTCTAAGTCATTAATTTTCGTCGAGAACGACAAAGAACAATGCAGTCTATAAATAGATCGAGGTCAGTGTGCCTGAAAAGCACGCCCTCTGGTTGGAGAATTGTGCAAATCTTTTTCCCAGAATTCCGATTAACGCAAGCGCACTTGCAGTTTCATCCTAACGTAACTAGTCAGCCCGGGGGCTGACTAATCAAATATTTTCACTATTTTCATAAATTGACAAATAATTTGACATTTTCAGTGCACATCAATATGTTTTATTTCTCGTGATTGAGCCACTCTTAAATTTCAAATCCTGTATTTTCATTGATATGCATATTACAAAATTCAAAATTTTGATTTGTTTAATATGGTTATTGAAATTCGGCTCCCCGTCTTCCAAAATTTGCATGTATATTTGAAATTTTCTTCATTTAGCCACTCGTGAAATTCAATTAACTCCTTGTCTTGTATGGTCTTTGATATGCAAAATAAATACTCCAATTCTCCCGATTTAGCTGCTCTTAAAATTCAACGCTTTTTGACTTTTAGTTGAAATGAATATTTTAATTCTATGTTTTTTTCGTTTGGCTTAGACACTCTTGAAATATATCTACCTGACTTCAATTCATTGATTTGCACCTGTAATATATAATTTCTTTCACTTTAGCTCTTTTGTAATTCAACTACATGACTTTCATTGATAAATTCATGAAGGATTAATATTTCAATTCTTTTTGGCTTTTTGACTGAAGACTAAAACTTTATCACAATGGCATGGTATATTAATCGTTTACATAATCTATTTACTATTGAATATATTTGATTTTTCAATCTCTTGATTAACATTTATAAACAAACATTTCTCATTTTATTTATGAATAACATCCGATTTAATCTTTCTGTATTTTTTTTTTTTTTTATTATTTTTTTTTAATGTCTTATGTACTTTAAATTCACTGTATCACATTGCCAGCATCTGATAGTAAGACACAGCTGGATATAGTAAATGAACTCTCTGTCCAGAGTAGCGCAGACAATAAGATAAGAATCAAAGGCATGTTAAGTGACCTTTACTGTATTTTATAAAAAACTTGCTGTGATGCAGATCTAAATTGTGGAAGACTGTGGTTCTTTTATTGTTTGCACAAGAAGTGATGGCATTTACATAAAAATATTTTATCAACTGGTACAGCTCATTTCTTCCCTTTCAGATTAATATTTGATTTACTTCGACTATCTTAACTAGGTGTTTCTCGCTTTGTTTACAAACATAAGTAGTGTTCTATATATAAACACTTCATCACTAGTTATCGCGGGAAAATTGCACTGGTCATTGGCATACTGGATCAGCGCAAGGATTAGTTTATTTTTATACCACTAACACGTCAGTCTTGTGAAAATAACCTGGTTTGTGTAATATTTAATTGTGTAAATTTTCAGTCAAAATCTATTTTCAAATTCCTTAAAATGAGTTGAAATAGTTGAAAATACTAGTATTTATTGACTTAAAAATCAAAACTTTGGTTGCACGACATGTCACAATTTTTGACTGCATGTCCCTTGCACTATTTTCTCTCGCGGATTGACACAAATTCCATAAAAATAAAATAATAAGTAATTAAGTTTATAAACACTTTAAATCATATCAGGAAACATATTCTTATTCTGTAGATCATGAATATTGTAAATAAGCCAATATTATACAAGAATCTGTATGCAAAATACTCAAACGAAAATGTGATTAGTTTCGATACATGGGGAATCCCTTACCAGTAACATAACTTGAGTTGATGCCATCAACTCGTAAAAATGACTTCTACCAGATGGAAGTTTTCCAAGCAGTGTCGATTTCTCTGATTATTTCCTGTCAAGCACCGTTGTGGGCTAAATTTAAAGATAATTTTATTTTTTCTCTATATATTTCATTGAAGACAACATTTCGTTAAATCCCTGGCAAATGGTCAATTTTTGTCCAATTTCATATTTGTAGTTATCTTTCTTTAAACGATCATTACATGTTTTAATTTTTAGTAAAAGATGGTTCATCAATAAACATCAGTTCTAAAATTCAAGATCAGGGTTGACTATATAATTCATTGTGAGTATGTAAAGTAAAAATTTATTTCGCACTTAAATTACAATATTTAAAAATTAAAAATGCTGATCAGATAAAACTATTGTGTTTATCACTTACAGCAATTTCTTGGATTATCAAGAAATTTATGATTTGCGGCTTTGGCGCAGGCAACAATGCGCTAATTCATGAATATCGCTAAAAACTAAATCAATTACATAACGGACATGATTATGTAGCGCTAGTTTATGTTAAGCCTTAACGCTAAATTTTGAATACGCCAGATTATAAACACGTTCAGTTTATCTAGAAAAAAATAAAATTATCTTCACTTTTGGCACACATCTGTATATGCCAATATGTCGACATAGCTATATTCAAATACAAGGTATAATTGTGTTAAT
>NW_026935060.1:0-6456 GCF_032062105.1 Saccostrea cuccullata
GGACCAGAGCGGCTGCCATGGTTGGGGAGTGGAGATGTTACCCAACCTGTATAAAATGCAACCAAGACAGTCAAGATTCAGCTTTCCACTGAAGTCCTGTCTATCCCGGCCAGTCATTTTATACTAGGTGTACCTTTGTCGATTTATATCTCCATATTTGTAACTCCTTCAAAATTTGCAATAATTACTTTAAATTTTTATTTGAATTTTAATTACTATTATTCTGACCTTGAGTACTTTTAAAATTTCTAATGCACTTTTGAAATAATTTCCAATCTTTTGCATAATCTTAAAATATTATTTGTTGTAGCTAATTTATTCAAATATCTCACCTCTGGTCACTTCATTACCATTGGTTCCTTATTCACCCTAACCAAATACATCTTTTCATAAACAAGCAAGTAGCAGCTGCATTCCCATGATCTATTTCGTGGGACCGTCCGATTTAAAAGTTTAATTCCTATTGATCAGCCTCTTTAATTACTTTTATCTGTAGAGCTCGCGTTCGTTATCTTTTGTCAGACTAAAACTGCAAACTCATAAAATTTGTTTCATTCTTATATTTACTGCAATTTTTATTATGATATTCACATGATGCAGAATTTGTCCAAAATCTTATGCGCGAAAAGAAGAAAATACTTGCTGTGGCCTTCAGCATTATCTACATTTAGATAAATCGACGACGTTTTGTCAATCAATAATGGTAATTTTTATTCTTATTTTGACAAGTCTATATCCTGATGAGCTTGAGATAAAAGATACCACCAAGATGCATATATTTTATATTTGGGGTTTGATTTCGATGAACAGTACTGCATTTTTAACTAAAAAAAGAGAGATTTCTCAGAAACATTCTTTTTGAAAAATACTCCTTCTACAGTTTTAGTCTGATTGCAATCTTTCCACGGAGACTAAATCAAAGAATATTGTTCTATTTAGAGTATGTATTGCTTTTGCAAAGTTTCAAGACAAACTAATATCTTTCTCTTTTTTATTATAAATACAAACCGGTAGAGCTGCAGTCTCAACAGAGACATACGGTTTATAATTAGTCTTAAATGAACAGTCTGTTGACTGTTGAATGCCACTTTGCATTCAATCAAATTCTTGGATTTCAAGTTGACAAATCCCTTTTAAGTGATTGGACCAGTTACCTAAAAAGTATAAGTGCATGCTGCGCCTAAGATAGATGTCAAAACAAGTAATAAATTTTTAGAATCTGCCAGACTCTTTTTTGATGCTGGAGTACTTCTTTATTGATAATCATTTAATTTGTTTAAGGATCTTGTAAACATACAGCATTACTTGATGAAACAAATTTGAGATAATATTAATTGGATGGGACATACGACGTAAATAGAAAATAATCTAAACAATTCGGGGGCTTATATTTTACAAATTTTGTGTTTAGACAAATAAATAGAAAATGTTTCATCTCGGATTCACCATATTAAATTTATCATATTGAATTACACATTTTGCATGGGAATAATAATGATTTTTAATTGTTTAATGCTGAATATACTTTGTTTTTAGATGGTGTTCTTAGCTTCCCAGAAGACTTAGACAAAACAAAGGACTTTTTATCATGTATAAACTGCCAACAAGAGTTTGACAACAGTAGACAAAGTCCTCTTTTATTGCCGTGCTTGACTGCCATCTGTAAAAAGTGTGTACTTGTTCTATTAGCATCAAAGAACACCTCCATTGAATGTCCATACTGCAAGTGTTCCCATGCTTGTGCTGAGAATGGAAGCATCACATTACCCCGAGACACTATAAGAGAAGGCGTCTTGGGAATTTTTCATGTGATGAAAGGAGAATCCGACCTGAGATGTGAAATGTGTACAGGTGCACAGCGAGCATCGCATCGTTGTTTTGACTGCTCTCTCTTTATTTGCGAAGAATGTACTAAACTACACTCTAGTTTGAGAACTTTTATGAACCATTCCTATGTAGAAATAAGAAGTCTCCTAACTAGAAACAAGGACAGTCTTAAGTTGTTTTCTCCCACTCTGTACTGCTCTATTCCTGGCCACGAACAAAAAATATTAGAAATATTTTGTTCGTCAGAGTCAGTGCAAGAGATTAATTTGTTTACTGTGTGCTGTAAACGCCCACAAAACGCATGATTTATGTGAAATACCTCAAGTTTTGAGCGAGAAGAATAAAGCTTTAAGAGAGTTGAAGATTAGTTTGAAAACTAGAAATGAAAATTTATTCAAGTCCTTAAAAGAGCTCAGGAAAAAAGAAATGCAAGTTACACAGAGCCTGCTCAAATAGAAAAAGAAATAAAATTGTGTTTCAGTAAAGCGAAGTTGGTTTTAGAGAAAAGGGAGAAGGAACTCTGTGATGTTTTAAAAAAGAAACAAAATGAAAGGGAGGCTGCCTTTGAGTTAGGGAAATGTCGGCTAAGTAACATTGTTGATTCTCGTTTGCAAGCCTTACATTATGTTGATGCATCAAATGCTCTTCAGTGTCCCTCTTCGTTTATAAATATTTCTATGTATATGGAATCACGTCTGAAAAGTCTAGAATCTGAATTACCGAGAGGAAATTCTCAGAGCTTTGAAAAGATTAATTTCATTCATAAAGAACTAGATTTATTGATTGATGGTGCAAAAAGAATTGGAGAGATTGTTACAACCAAGGCAAGTTCTTCCAAGACCGAAGCATTTGCAAGTCCATCGACTTGTGCTGTTGGTTCAGAAATAGTATTTACAGTTAAACTGAAGACATCATCTGGAGAGCTCATAAATGATGAAAGCGTTCAAGTGTGCATATGCCGCAATGGAAAACCTTTTAAATTTATTCCTTGCTTCTATGAAAAAACCAGCAGTTACATTGGAAATTGGGTACCTGACAAAGCAATGAAATCCACATGGTATATTCTTACTAACGGCATTAAATTAGACCTACCAAGAGATGGCACCTTGCATGTCATTGACAACTGTATCATAGAAAAAGGTACATCCTAATTTTTTTTAACAGAGAATAGCATTCCACAAAAAATTGACCATACATTTTGACCATACAATTTTCTTACTTTTTAATAACTTTAACCTTATCAATAACCTTTGAACGGTTTGGGCTAGGGCTTTCATACCCCCCATATGTATTCTTTCTGGCAAGGCCTTTCTTTAGAACCAACAACCTTGACCCTTTGACCGTTTGATCTACCTTTAAAATCGTTAACATTGTTTATAACTTTTGAACAGGTGGTGCTAGGGTTTTATATTTCACATTTGTCATTTATATTTCATGTGACGTCATTGTATTGATGCACCAAATGTCACGCACGGTTTAACAAGCCCGATCTAAATTAAAACTGCATAAGTACCTGCGCTCGCACTAACGGTCGCACCGCCATCATATTGCAAAAAATGCCAATCTTAATCCAATCTTAAATATTAAATATATTTTTTCATTTTAATTAAAGAAGTGAAGAACTACCGTAATAACCTAATAAATGGAGCACAAACCCCTAATTTAATATACCGTTAAAGCGATCGCAGACACTTGTTTTAATTTGGGTTCGTCAAACCGCACGTGACATTTGGTGACTTTGACGTCACATAACAGCATATGTTAGTTGCATTACCAAAAAGAAGCCTGAACAAGATTGAAAGTAATGAAGAACGGTTAGTTTAAAATTCTTAAAAATTTTGACGTATATACATGTATGTTGTATTACCAAACCGATGGCTATTAATGAGGAACCTGGAAACATTTATTGACTATTCTTCTGCAAAAATTCAAAGCAACATTATTACTTTAAAACTTGCGAGAACGTAATTTGATGCATTGTGGGTTCAAAGATACTGCCGAAAATATCGATTGAATGTGCAATAGTCCGATTTTTCTCTTCGTCCAGTTGTCTTCAGGGCTTAAAGCGTCACAGCGACGCTCGCTGTGCTCGTTATTATCTGCAACATCATGCTAGACCAAAATTAATATGCCTATAATGGAAATCAAACGTATTCGACGTGACATAAGCATCTACATGTACATGTATAATGAATCTTTTACAAACAAGTCAGTCTTATCTTGCTTTTTTAAGTACAATAACCGTTGTACATGCTGTAGGAGACATTTTTAAAGTAAAAGATAAGTCGCAAAACATTTTTATTAATTTTTGGTTTCATTTTTAGACGTGTCCAAGCTTGACAGCGTAAAAGCGTTGGTGAGTTGCTTTATAAAAAAAGTGTTCCTTCTATTTTTTCCTTTTAATAAATAGAGATTATGACATACTAAATCAATATCATATGTCGTATCAGCCTAAATGGCCTCATATCAGCCCGAAGACTGATATGGATTTTAGTATTTAGTATACTATTTATCATATATTTAAAATACTTAATATGCGAGTTTAAATAAAGTCATTGAAAAATATTTCGTGCCCGTTTATGACCTTTTTCTTTAAAATTGATTAGAGTCAATTTTAGAGGGGGGGGGGGGGATTAAGACCACAACTGTTATCGAAGAATAATTTACAGGTATATTTAAATGAAGTCAAGTTGATTAACTTTTAAACTTGTATAAATATTAGTACCGGTTTCATATGGATTTTTGCACGCCAATCCAATACGTGATATGAATTTTAGGACCGGTCCTTGATGTGATGTAATGTGACGTCATCAATATAGCACAGTGCAGAATCCGTGAATTTACTTCAAAGTATATGATTATATAAGGCCTAGAGATTGTCGAAAACATAATTAATTAATGATAAAAAAAAATTCCAAATTCAATTACCCTTGCAAGATAAGGTAACTACATTTCTCTTTATTGCAAATGTATATGGCAGTCTTATCTACTATTCCTAATTTTTTTTTCTTTACAGCCAGAGAAGATGCCAAAACAAAGTGAACAAAGAAATAAGCGCTTTGAAAGTAATGAGACTGAATCAGATACTAGTATGTCCCTTTCTACAGTTTCTAGTGAAACATTTGAAGTGAAAGTAACGGATGAATTTATCGTTAAAATATATCAGGGCAGTATTACTAAACTCAGAGTTGATTGTATTGTCAATGGTGCGAATGATAAGCTTATGCATGGAGGTGGAGTAGCACTTGCAATAGCAGAGGCAGCAGGATATGAATTCGATAGAGAGAGTGTGGAGTATATCAGACAGCATGGTCCAATACCCATTGGGAAGTGTTGTGTGACATCTGCTGGCAAACTCCACTACAAGTGTGTAATTCATACTGTAGGTCCTAGATGGCATGACTATAACAATGATGGAAAGAAATACTGTTTTGATGACTTGCAAGAAGCTGTTGAAGTTACATTCAGAGAAGCAGAAAGATTGAAAATGACCTCAATAGCTATTCCAGCCATTAGTTCGGGTAATTAATAATTATAAAGTTTAAGTTGAATGGGTATGAAATTGTATTTTCAAGGTCATGAGGAATCATAGAGAACAACCCCATTCGTCATAAGTTTTAAACATAGTAATCAGACCCACTGAAAAAATTTTATAGTATATACAGAGCAAAATTAAACCAACTGTTATTCACGTGCAGAAAATATCTGCGAACTTTGCCACCTACTTTAATTCGCGAATTAATCGCCCTAAACCATTTATCTTTCGTAGCATTTGTAGAAATGTTTCCTCAATCACTTAAATTAATCGTCGCGAATTGATTTCAAACTGAAAAATCGCGAATAAAGTGACAGAATATAATTAGTTTCATTCAACTTATCATTAAAAAACAAGAGTGTTTTTGAGAGCATATGGCAGCTTTTGACGAATGTTGCAGTTTTTCGTATCCAAATCAATTTGCAAGGTCAAGTGATAAAAAAAAAGTACCCAAACAAAAGACTTAATCATAACCCGTGAAATATGAAAGCCAGCGCACTAACCCACCAAAAAATTTTGGCCAAAAATTAAGTTTGTTAAATGTAAATCAACTTTAAAAATCTAGGTCAAAGGGTCAAATACAAGGTACCAAGGAAAAAAACCCTTTTGATAGGAAATACGCATATATGAAATTAAGCCTAGCCCTACTGAAAAAAAGTTATGGCCAAGGATAAAGGTGTTCAGAAAAGGTCAAACTCCCAAATTTAAAAAGGGCAAAAAGGTCAAAATTGTTGGTACCCAAAGGAATGCCTTGTCGCATGGGATAATTTTTGGAAAATAGGGCCCACTACTAGCTGTTCAAAAATTATGTCCAAGGTAAGTTTTTTTTTAAAAATGGTCAGAGTATAAGGCGCCTGGTTGGCCGGGTCAACTGAGTGCACTTTTGGGGTTGGGGGGGTAGCCGGGTCAAGCGAGTGCAGATTGGGGGGCTGGAGGATAGCCGGGTCAAAGGAGTGCAGATTGGGGGTCTGGGGGATAGGTGGGTAAAAAGAGTTAGGGGGTCTGTGGGGGGTAGCCGGGGGAATTCAACTTAGCCCCTAAAAACGGGGGGGTTTACACTGTGTTTACATTTTACTATACGCTGTACTACGATT
>NW_026935061.1:0-6396 GCF_032062105.1 Saccostrea cuccullata
GGTAGCACTAGCTATAATGCCAAGATTAGAACTCTCAAAAATTTCAACAAAACCATCAGGCTCCACCATAATTATTCTTCACAATGTCCAAAGTCTACATAGTCATTTTTCAGATTTTCAACTAGATATTCGATTCAGGGTAGCAGAAATAATTTGTCTGACTGAAACATGGTTAAGGTCTGATCAATGCACGTCTGAATTCGATGTGGAAGGGTTTAGTTTTCATCAAACACCCAGAGGTGATGTTTATGATGATAGCATTGACCAAGTACGGAAATTGCGAGTATCAAAGGGTGGGGGTGTGGCACTGTACACCAAGCAAAGTCAAGATGAGAAACTAGTCAGTCAATTGCCAGAAAAAAATGTAGAAGGTATGGCAGTTAACTTAGTTGAAAAGGAATTAATTGTTGTTACTTTGTATCGCCCAAGCACAATCAGTATGCCTTACTATCTGGAACGACTCCAAAGGCTAGTAGAATATTACAGATCCTCTTTCAGCAAAGTCATCTTTATTGGGGATTTCAACGAAGATGCAAGATCAGTAGGCCCAATCCAGAAATTATTGACAAAAAATGGCTTCAAACAAATAGTCACCTTTTACACAACAGAAAAAGGAACCATTCTGGATCATGTTTACATATCTGGATCTTTAAATGTGAATGTGGAAAGATTGTCAACATATTACAGCTACCATGATGCCGTAATCATGACCATTGCGAGAGAGTAACATTTATTTTCTTGAAGAATGCTGGAGAAGTCAAACTTATTTGAAATGAAGGTCGAAATAAGATTTTAACAGCAGGCCTCCCTTTGAGCCAAAACATGAATTTCATTGAAGACGTCACTTCCAGTCCAGATATATCGAAGAATGTTTTAGGGTCATTTTGTCTACGATTTCACGCAATGAAGGCTCTGGTAGGAAATAAAAACTTTCAGTAAGAGTAAAGCAATATTTGAGGAAGTTCATGAATTAGTTTTAATTTCTAGGGATGTAAGTCACTGCTCGCTAAAAACTAAAATAGCGGTATCCAGAATCTCAAAATATTCAACAGTTTTCTTATTGTTTCTCTTTATCTGTAAATAATTTGCATTTGTAAATATATTGAGAACAAAAAGTGTGTAATGCTGAACTATCTCTCATGGAATTTTAGCAAAAAGGGCTGACCCCTTCAATAAGAGGTAGAGAAAGGCGAATATGTTTTTCTCAGTTTGTAAATAAAAATTATTAGGACTCGTAATATAAATAATACCTCCTGAAGTCTAAGCCCCACGTCCCCGTCGTAGGAGGTGGAAACGGGTAACGCCGGCTAACGGGGCTATGCCTGCAGTATGGAGCAAGTCACTCCTTCTTTGGAAAACACCAACTGCAGAAACAGACACACAGAGATACGTACCGTAAATCTGGAAATTTTTGCTGTAGATAAATTTTTAGCAAATTTGCGAGTTCATTGCATTAGCAAAAATATTTTTCCTAAGAATAAATTACCAATAAGAAAATGTAAACAAATCAGTGGTTATTCGCAAAATTTTGAAACGTAAAAATTAATCAACACCATTTTGACCCAAATTCGCAAAATTAAATCGACATAAAAATTTCCAGATTTACGGTATTACCTGGTTCTCTAGTGGGTAGCATCGGAAACGAAAGCATGATGTCTAGTCAGAAAAATCAAAAGAGAACTACTAGACTGTGGCAAGAGAAAAAGTGTTAGACCAAAAACAACTTGACGAAAAACATCAGACAAAGGGCTCAAAGAGATTGGGCTGATGTAGAGGGAAGTAGAAAGAATAGCAAAGATCTGTCTGTTGGCCTTATTACCGGTCGAACCGGAAATACCAAGAATTGGCTTACTTTTTGCAGTAATCAACATAAATTTGGAAGATTAAAATATTGGAAATATCATTACTCTTTTCTTTAAAAAAGTCATTTACTTCCGGTCAAACAGGACGGAAGACCTACTCGTTGCTTTGCAACGAGCTTTGCTCTAGTTAAGGTCTATTGTCTGACCAGTCAGTATACCGTACACTGATAATCTGTCAATCTTACCCCGTTTCTCAATGTGTATAAATCTGGTCGGATGTCATGTTTAGTCTGATCGGCTGTTCTTCTGAAAATCGATTTTGAAGTAACAATCATCGAAGACCGACTTGATTTTGACAGATACTTATAATAACCGCCGCATTTAAAAAAAAGAAATAAAAGACTAACTAGATTTTGACAGTTACTTAGCATGCTTACCGCTGTATCTAAAAAAAAAATAATAAAAAAAAATAACGAAGTTATAAAATTTATTCATGATGTAAAAGCAGGGACCTATATAGGTCCCTGGTAAAAGTCAATCTTTGAAAACTAAACATTTGTATACCAGTACACCCCCCCTCCCCCCCAAAAAAACCAGCGAGATTATCTGACTTAAAGTTATAATCCCGTAACACATTTAAAATATGAAATATACTGTAAAATCACATATTTTCGTGGATTCAAATTTTCGTGGTTTGAGGAAAATCTCTTGGTTCGAGGGGATTTGATTTCATGGATTAAGAATTAATGAGTACTTATGTGTGTGACATTTTACATTTCGTTGTGGACATGAATTCGTGGGTTTCGTCATACCACGAAAACAACGAAAATTAAACCCCCACGAAAATTTGTGATTTCACAGTATACATTATTTGTACAAAAAAATAATGTATTTTGTGTTCATGGATAAAGATAATTTCAGAACAAATTGATTTTGGGTATTGAAAATTTTAGATATTGCTCAAGGACTTGCTCCCGGTGTGTAATAATTATTTATTTTTAAAAATCATATATACACTAAAATAAAAACACCACATGTAATAATGATTTATTATTTTTGTTTTAAATAATATATGGCAGTGATAAAGGATGTTTTATTTTATTATTACTGTAGATGATTTAAAAAAAAAATACTAGACACTGGGAGCAAGCCCCTGTGGCTGTTAGCTAACGTTGTTCTCAGTGTTTTCAAGTTTATGCATGTTGTCAAAAAACTCGTAGAAATTTCAATCGAGAAAAAATTATTAGTCAGAATAAATTTTGCGTAAATGATTTTAAAACAACTTAAAGTTAATTCAAAGATTCTATATAAGATGCTTAAAAGTTTAATGAGATTTGACCATTAAGTCACCATTAAGCTCAGCTTAATGGTGGCTTAATGGTAGCTTAACGAAGTTTGGACATTGAGCACCTATAAGTTGCAGCTTAATGGTGACTTAATGGTGGCTTAAAGGAATAAACTTCTTTAAGCCACCATTAAGTCACCATTAAGCTACCATTAAGCAATTGCTTAAAGGTGGTCTTTCGTCTTGTGATTACACATGAACACACCAAACACTTGCCTTTCTACGGAGCCCACTAAGCGTGTATACCACACACGGCCATTACCGGAAGTCTTGGGTCTTTTCTCATTTTGCTGATATCTTTCATGAATGAAACAAAACATGTGAATGGTGGGAAAACAACAGCATGTTGTTGTTTGTATTTGTACGCGTCAGTAATCCACTTCTCCTGAATGTTGTGTGGAAGCTTACACGGTATGGGCGCTATACCAGAAGAAGAATTGAAGCGGCTCAACAGACTTCTGTACTTCGGACTAGACATCAGTGACTCAATCTCACAAAGTAAGTCTTACAAGTCATATAATTTCACATTGTCTCTGTTAGTGAGTTTAGGGAAAGAAGACAATTTTGACATCAACACAGATTGTAGCAGTTCAGAACTACCATATCGTTCGTCTAGACGTTCCCAGATTCTCTTAAGGGCTTCTGACGGATTTGACACATTTGCTGACCTGATGCTTGTGACGTATTTCGATGAAGTTGGTCCGAGCCATTTTGTGAGGATATCTAGTTCTTCGGTTTTTTGTTGTTTCCATTTCTTTTATTATTTCTTGAAATTGCGCCTTCCAGGATATGTATGTTTGTGGCTGGTCATCAAATCGAGTATGTCGAGATATGAGCAAGTCTTTCTTCTTAAGGTAGTTCTATACCCGGCACTAAATGGGCTCAATCTTCAAAAATCTGCTTTTATAAGATAGACATACATCCCAGCAATGGATAGACACAATAAAAATTATATGTCAACATGTTCACTTTTCCGCTATAGCCTATCGGAGTATATACCCCGAAATGTAAAATACTGAAATTTTACCTATCCTAGATTTTGTTGTATATAAATTAATTTAAGTCTAAATATTCAACTTTAATACCCAAAATAGTGTAGAAACATGTCATTAAACAATAAAATATCATTGTTTTGCATGAATTATTATAAATAGATGCACTTTGTTAGGCTATTGTATCAAAATTTAATGTGAGAAAATATGCTTCCCAGGACAATCTCGGTCATTTAAAAAAAAATTATGGACTCAAACTTCGTAAATTTGCATTATTTTTACTAAATTATATTTAAGAAAAATAATAAGCTAAAAAAAATTATATATTGACGCATTACTTTTCGTGGTATGAGCTCTACACTAAAGGTACCCCCCTATTTTCTTTCTTCCAGAAGTAATGTATTGCCACATATTTCTGTAATACTGTTAATGTTTGAGTGTATACTTGTATTAACAAGCTTGTACATTATTTAAAACAATAATTATACACACCCAAAACCAATTGTCCCTGAAATTTTTCTTATTTTACTCGAAAAAAAATAAAAATAAAACACACTTGTCTTTAAATTGGAGACGATGAAAATGAAAGTATTTCACTGATTCTCAGAAACTGGGTGATTTTGTTACAAAAAGTAACAAAGTATGCTGCAAGTGAATCAACTTTCGTCAAATAATTATTCAAAAGATAATTTTGCATTGGGATTCGTGGGTAAGCAGTTTGGGGGAGGGGGGTATGTGTTTTATGCAATTATTATTATTTAAAGTAAATTTTGTAATGTTAGATTAGTAAAATCCAAAAATTTTCTAAGTCAAATCGTAGTCATTACTTTTCTTCCGAATTATCACTATTAGCTTCAACTTGGCCGCCGACAATAGTCGCTTCGATAATTTGATACAGTCATGTTCTTATGTAGCATGTATATGGTCCGTGTTTTCGACGCGGCATATCAAACATGCATCATTCACAGAAATATCGTTTTATTACCTTATTATTTCTGTCAACCGAAAGTTGTTCCCAGCCTTTTCTTTTTAATTAATTTATCCTTAAACTGTACAATATGTGTTTGTTGACGCAACCGACTTCGAGCAAAATCGTTACCGGATATTTAAAACGCTAAGTAAAAGTCAAACCAATATAGTTAAAAACTCTCATCTCGGAAAAAGGACGCGCGGTTCCGGTTTTACTATTCGTAAATGACGTAGTGCGAGTATAGAACTACTTTAAATTAAACAATTGGAACAAACGCAGAAAAACATGTCATCCGAGATTTCTCTGCCTCTAACCCCCGCTTATATATCATGACTTGTGCGGGGGAGTCAGAGCGAACGCCATATTGAAAACTGCGAATTTGGCAACACTAACTGGTATCGCGACTCTGCCTACCTTTTACAACTTTATTTTGCGGAGCTAACTCCCGAGACGCCGTTTAAACGGTCTTGTGACTGTCACCGACAAATGAAGCATCACTTGAATAAGGTCGCCTCCTCGCTATTCGACTTCATTGCGCATGACGTCACACACAAATACTTCGTTTATTTCGTTTACGACCAGCAGAAATGAAATAAGAAATTCTAATAAAAGTGATTAATAGAGGACCATTTCGATATCGTACGCAAGTAGTAGATATAGTTACATGTAAACTGGAATGGCGAAGATTCGAAAGAAGACGCAAACTATTAAATGATGTTGCTATAATTACAGTTATATCTATGGATCAGGTGGAGCAAGGAAAAAAATCTGAAACTGAGAAACAACCCCATGTGCGCCACCAGTTAAGATCTTTAAAGTCTCTGAAAAGCAAGATGAAAAGAATGGAAAAAAAACAACAAAAGAAGATAATGAGAAACTAGTAGACGAAATGAAAAAGAATTATCTTTAAAAGAATCCAAATGATAAAGATTTGAAAGCTCATCTATGAGAGACACACTCAAACAGAATTAAATGTATCAGAAGCTTGGTTAATGGGTAAATTCAACCAATTCCTGACAAATTCCCCCTATTTCAATCATTATGTTTTGTAGTTTACTTTCTTTCCATGTTTATTTAATTCTGATTGTAACGCTGAATTTGATTGGAGACAAGAGACCCATGGGCCTTATGCGTCACTTGAGCATCATGCAAAAACTTACAATGATTGACATTGGTTCATGTTTTAAACTAGACACCATGACATTCACAATTTTGAAAAAGACATCATAACTATACACTAAGCTTGTTTAGTTTGGTTACTTAATACCCACAAACAGAGTAGGGGAG
>NW_026935062.1:0-6368 GCF_032062105.1 Saccostrea cuccullata
AAAAAAGTAGGCTTCTTGAATGTTAAAAAGGTTTCTCAACTCCGACTTAATCATGTGTTTAATATTTTTCATGTGAAATGTCCAAATGATATATCTGAGCATTTTATTCAAAACTCTACAAGAACAGCTAGAACAACTAGGTCCAGCAAGTTGAACTTTATCCAAGGAATTGTTACATGTAAGTTAGAGTCGGATACTTTCTATCATAATGGTATCAAGGAGTGGAATTCACTTCCAGATGAGATAAAATCCATTAAAAACAAAGCTGTTTTCAAAAAAGAATTAAAAAAACACCTTTTATTTAAAATGCGCTCAATATCTGAAAATGAGTTTTTATTCTATTACCTTCTTAAAACATATATATTGTCTTTTTTATTTATGTTTTATTTATTCGTATTTATATCATAGCATTTAGTGCTAAGTAGGTTAATTACTATTACAATTTATGAGGACCCCATTGGAAATAAGCACATTATTGCTTTTATGGGTCATCCTCGGGTAAATGGCTATACTTAGTACAAAAATTATATAGTTACCCGCCATTCACTTTTAGATATACTGAATTAAATGTTTTTTCTTAAGTACTTGTTTTTTATGAAATAATGCCAGTGTTTTATTACAATTGTATTTTTTATGAAATCTTATGATTTCTTTGGATTCCATGTGCCAATTATGTTCTAATGTTTCTATCTTATGTTTCATATATGACTTGTGCCATTTCCTGAATAAACAAACAAACAAACAAATGATGCTTCCAAAATCTTAATCAAATGTGAAATTGTGTCATTTAAATTCAAGTTTTGTGGGAAAAAAAATGAGTTTTGAGAATTGAAATAAAATGCAATATTCATGGATTTGAATGTGTAAAATCGAACAGATCCGATGCAGACACCGTGTTCTGGATTAACTTAAATCTCCAAGTTCTTTTTGTTATTTACATGTACATTAAATCGTATTTAAAGTATTTGTTTTTGTTTCCCTCTTGTGCACACGCCAAGGTTTACCCTGTAACTCTCCATTCTGTTTGTTTTAACTATCTATTTTTTTTTAAACTGTCTATTCTGAAAGAAGAATAGACAGTTTTTTCAAAAAGAATTGACACTTAAAGGTGACTTAATGGATAGTTAGGGGAGATAGCTCAACACTTAAGCTATAGAATGGACAACACAAACAAAAAGTTTACGTCACAATCATGTTTTAAATCTTTTGACAACACATCCATAAATCTATTGATCATGAACTAAAACTTTTTTTCATATGATTTTATGTGAAAATATTCAGGTTCTTAAATACAGATTTTTTTCGAAAGCTCCCCCCCTCAGGTTTCTTATACCTTGTACCAGTGACGATATTATAGAAATCCATTGACCATGATGACAGAAAAGGTTGTATCTGGATAATTTGAGTACAGTTGACTACCCTGATAGACCTGTGTCCAACTCTGTCCCCCGCCTGTAACTGGTGGACAACAAGGTTGGAGGCTGATGGGTATACATACGTATTAGATGAGGGATGATAAGCCATGACTCCTGCCTTAACTGAACCATTAATCAATATTTTGATCCAGAAAATTTCGTCGTGAAATGCCACAGTGGTACAGAATATAAGATACAGACCAGCCTTTGGGGCAGTAAATATTCCTGTTGAAGGATTATATCCACTTCCCACTTGGTAGATAACTTGTGGGGAAAATAATAGTTTGTCCAGGTGAAAATGCCCAATTATCGCTAGCTCCAACTCCAGCTGTAAAAGCAACGGTTGTTCTAGACCTTGAAGAAAATATTAAAAAATACCAAGAATGTGATTGTTTACCAATATTAGTGAAACATTATGAAAGAATTAATACTCAGTACTATTTATTTTTTTTTAAGATCGTCTACAAAAGTTTTGACACTTTCCGTTTTCATAGTGATCCTCTGTATTAAGGATACAGGTTATTCCAAAGTTTTAATTTAACTACAATATTTCACAAAACATGAATGACACTATGAAATTTCTTCTAGAATAACATTCATATGGAGGATATCCTAATGGTTCTGAAAAGTTATCGCTAAATGTAGATGCAAGAGTTACATAATTTTTCAAGTTCCAAAATGAAATATTATATATACTTAGTATATTAGTTGATTATGTAGGGTAAAAGGTATTTATACATGATTACTGAAATATTAAAGAAATACCTTTTCATACATACGTGTTTGGAGATTTTGTATCCCCGCCTGTGTTAGTTGATGTTGTTCTGTTTGTGTCTTCTGCTGTTGCTGGAGTGATGATCCTAGCGCTGAGATGTTATTTTGAACATCCAAAAGGGAAAGCGATAAGTATCTATCGTTCATTTTAAGGCTACTGACGACTGAGGTTATATTTTTCGGCACTTCCTGTTCTCTTCTTGTGATGATATTTCTTAATGTTTGGATGTCCTCCGAACTAGATTTGTTCAATTCCATAATTGAAAGTGATAGATTCTGTGCCTGAAGTTGAAGTTCTTTTGTGATACCATCAAAATTGGAATTATTTTGTTGACAGAACGAGGAGTTCAGACTATTTAACTTTTCCTTCAACATGCCGTTTTCACTTTGTACGTTTTGAAATGAAGCTTCTAAATTCTGAATCGTATGGTTCATCGACTCCATCATTTGATCTTGTTGCTGTTGTCGTCGTTGGAGCTCATCAGATGCTTTTTGTTGTTGAAGATTTTGTTCCTTCAAAGTTAATAATTCTTTATAAACTGAATCTAAAGTTGTTTCAAGATGAAGTAGTTGTTTGTACACGTCAGGATCGGTATGTGGGTTAGAAGATGGAGAAGTGTTTGAGTTACCATGCTGCAATGCACCAGAAAATGAAATAATACTAGCAAGAATCAACACGATGCACGTTATCCACGCCATAGTTGAACAATTTCTTTTAGATATATGTGTAAAACAAGGACATGTCAAACTCATTGCAAATAAGATAACACAGTAAAAAAGCGTATGAATTTATTTTAAAATCCAATACTAACTAGAAACAGAGGGATTTTGCAAACATATTTATTTGATCTGAAAAGACAACTTGAAGATCGTTTCAGATATAGGCTGTTTACAGTCCAATACGGTTCCCTATTTCTAAAGATTAAATGATTTTCTTTTTGCATAAAAAGATGTTGCCATATAGGGGTCCGCCGTCATAAAACTTTGAGAATTCTCAAAGGAATTCTCCACTCTTGAAAGTCTTGAGAATACTTAGCTGAGAACTTAAGAATAAAACAGAGTTTAAGGAATTTATTTTTCTCAACTTTTTATGACGGTGGCTGAGTCTGAGAATTTTGGATTTGAGAAAATTCTCAGACTTGAGAGCATTCTCAGACTTAAGTATGTTTTATAACGGCGGACCAGGGTCTATAAGATGACATTACCAAATTGACACGAATAGTTAATAAAAATGAATTTTGACTTGTCCGAATTTTCTTATTTTCTTAATTTTTAAGAATAAATTAGTTATTTTTATATGTGTTCTGCATTTAAAATTTTCTAATTTTCACATAAGAAATCATATACGGGTACAAAAGATACAAAAACAAAAAAAATCGACCGTTTACTCATTTATACTGTGTAAATTTAGAATAAGTGCACATGAATTGAGATTTGAACGTGGTAGATATGAATACACAAAAGGTATTAATGGAAAAAAGATCCCTCTAGAAAGAAGTCAACGGACATGTACTCTTTGTAATTCAAATTGTATTGAAGATGAAATCCATTTCCTTACAAATTGTTCTTTATATAATGAAGAAAGGAAAGTTTTGTTTAACTTTTTAAGTGACAATTATAAAAATTTCAACACTCTGTCCAACAATGAAAATTTTTTATGGATTATGGCAAATGAAGATCACAATATATTATTTAAACTATGTGACTTTTTATCCAAATCTTTTATTAAGATAAAAAATCTCATTAAAAAATGATAAAAGTGAAAATGTTAGGAAATACATAATTATTCAATTCAAGTGTACTTCAGTCTCTACTACTAATGTACTTTGCATTTTTTTCTTTTTTCTCTATCTGTCTTATAAACATTAAGTTCAAAACTGCATGTACATTAATTAATTACCATTAGGCCTAAATACTGATGCCCCATACCACAATATGATACATATGTATATATACATTGAAGAGTCATATGTCTATTTTATGTACATGTTTCGATACAAGTACTTTTTCCCAGGTTGATCATCCTCCCACTTTTAAAAACCATACTCCACCCTGTATCATATTGAGTTATTTAACAACATGTATGTGTAAAACGTACGTTATAATAACTCTTTCCCTCTTCACCCCCCCCCCAATTGAGCCATCCCCCCCCCTCTTTGAAAAATTTCCAATCCGCGCCTGCAACGGTTGAGACTTGTCAGTTTTACACACTGTTTTTCGCATGGCGCAGTAGTTAGAGCATCTGCTCTACAGTCTCGAAGTAAGGAGTCCTACGTCGCGGATTCGATTCCCACTGTGGGACATGGAGACAGGTCCTTCAGATGAGACCGTATAAAACGAGGTCCCGTGTCGCAGAAGGTGCTGGCACAAAAAAGATCCCTTCCTGCTCAATGGCCATGAATGCCGAGGAAAGAACAAAATTTGACAACCTCCACCAGCAAGTGGTGGCGTCTCCAAATTCTCGAGAGGGACGTTAAACAATATACAATCAATCAATCATTTTAGCTCTTCATGAATAACTGAAAAAAATTCTAAAACTTTACATCGGAGTCTTTGTTCTCAACAAAAGGTAGGCGTTTCGAAGCGTTACAATGTTTCGCTAAATATATATAATAAATAACAAATTTTATTCAAAACTATTTCCACCAATGTCGACTTTAGAATGATCCATTGATCATGACCACAGAAAAAGTTGTTTCCGGTGAATCTGAACACAGATGATTACCACTGCGAACTTGTATCCAGACTCTGTCTCCCATCTGTAATAGGTGGACAACAAGGTTGGAGGCTGATTGGTAGATGTATACGTTAGATGATCGAAGAAGTGCCATGACTCCTGCCTTAGCTGAACCATTTATCATTATTTTTGTCCAGAAGGTTTCATGATATTCTGCCACATTAGTACAGAATATGACGTAGAGTCCAGTCTTCGGGGCGGTGAATATTCCTGATGAAGGGTTATATCCACCTCCCACTTGGTAGATAATCTGTCTGAATATTACAGTTTGTCCTGGTGAAAATACTTTGTTATCACCGGGTCCGACCCCCGCTGTAAACGCAACGGTTGTCTCTTGACCTTGAAGAAATAAAATAATACGATTACCAATTAAAGTGAAACGTAATTAAAAATATATGATTCATAAAAATCATTTTTAAATCGTCTACAATTTAAATTGTTTTCAGAGTAATCTTCTGCATTGAGGGTAAAGTTGATTCCAAAAATTTAAATTGTAAAAAAAAATATGTTACAAAACTTGTATGACACGATAAAAGGATACTCCAGTGAACCTGAAAAACGTATGGTTAGTCATTATAATATACCGGTATACATGTAGAGGCAATTGAAAGTATAAGAAATTTTTTTGCATACATACGTGTTTGGAGATTGGAAAGAAGAATTGTGCTCTTGTTAAATGAATAAGTGAGATTTTGGATTTCCATCTGCAATAGCTTGTGCTGGTTTGATTGTATCCTCTGCTGTTCCTGGAGAAGTGTTCCAATCATTGATATATTATTTTGCAAATCTAATAGGGAAAGCGATAAGTATCTATCATTCAGTTTAAGGCTATTGACGACAGAAGTTATATTTTTCGGTACGTCCTGTTCTCTACTTCTAATGATATTTCTTAATGTTTCGATGTCCTCTGATCTAGATTTGTTCAATTCCATAAGTGAAAGTGATAATTCTGTGTCTGTAGTTGAAGTTCTTTTGTGATATAATCGACACTGGAATGATTTTGTTGTAAGAATGAGGAATTCAGACTATCAAGTCTGCCATTCAATACGCCGTTTGCACTCTGTACGTCTCGAAATGAAG
This sequence comes from Saccostrea cuccullata, assembly GCF_032062105.1. Taxonomy (NCBI): domain Eukaryota; kingdom Metazoa; phylum Mollusca; class Bivalvia; order Ostreida; family Ostreidae; genus Saccostrea; species Saccostrea cuccullata. The sequence goes on from NW_026935062.1 coordinate 6,007, forward strand.
CTTCTAGATTCTGGAACGTATGGTTCATCGACTCTATCATATAATCTTGTTGCTGTTGGAGAAGTTGGAGCTCATCAAATTGTTTCTGTCGCTGAAAACTATCGGAATAAGTAAAATTGTATTGATAGAATGAAGAATTCAAACTGTATATTTTATCTTTCAGAACACTGTTTTCACTTTTAACGTCTTGGAATGAAGCTTCTAGGTTCTGAATCGTATGGTTCATCGTCTCTATCAATTGCTGTTGTCTTCGTTGTTGGTCTTCAGATGTTTTCGTTGTTGCAGATTTTGTTCTTTCGATGTTAATAATTCTTTGTAAACTAATTTAAAGTTGTTTCAAGATGAAGCAGTTGTTTGTTAAA
>NW_026935063.1:0-6400 GCF_032062105.1 Saccostrea cuccullata
GAAACCCTAAATCGTTTAATCATGGAAGGCACATTTGGGGTAGAGTGGAGTGGAATTTCTAGACTCAAATTTGAGCAGTCTGTGATCCTTCAATTCATCAACAGAAATGTGTTCTCCCACACAAGCTTTGCACAGGCTATTGAGACATGTATAACAATACATATGTGCTATAGCAGTCTCACACAGGTCACATCGCATTACATCCTGAGAACTAGTATTGGGGTCCATACCTGCATGAAATTGAAAAACGAGAAAAATTATTTTATGTTGATAAATATCATCATTTGAAAAAAAATGATCATCTTTAAATTCTAAACTAGCCAGAGACCTGTTTACTGTTGGTTCCTTTTTTTAGAAACTGTTTACTTTTTATATAGGAATTTTGTTAAAGATTGAATTCATATATGTAGTATTTATAAGTTTAATTATATTCAAAATAATCTTCACATAAAGGCAAACTACCGAAAATACAGGTACCAGTACCTTTGTACTGCACATTATTGATTCATCATAATGTTCCTACTGTGATAATATTGAAACTTTAGCTCATTTGTTCAATATATTTACTTATTTCAAAGAAACAAAAACGTTTTATTTGTTGCTATAGGAAATCGATTTGCTTCGTTAAATTTTAAACTACAGACTGATTCAAGATCGAAAGTCGACTTAAGGAGCAAGATAGATTAGCCTGATATAATATTAATTAAAAGCATTTCCAAACAAATATTAAAAAGGTAGATATCACAAATTATCAGGACTGTGTAATAATTCCAGCTTCGGATACAAGCGCCAAAGGGTAGTGACTTACTCAGGAATGGTTAATTTTGATAGATTCATAGATTCGATATGACTTTAGAATTTTTAACCATATTGATAAGTCCAAGACAGATATTCTGAATCAAAATCTACCTAAAAATAAGAAAATCTGTGAAAGCTACAAAATGAATTCTCATTTAAATCAGTAGAATTGATTCATTTTCCAATAAATAAAAAAAATGAGTATTAATTAAAAACAAATAGTTAAGATGATGAAAACTTTTGACTAGCTCATTTCATAGGTGTTCTTTTTCTTTGTATGCAAAAAAGAACAAAAAAAAGAAAGATCAGATTGAACCACATGCATGATTGGTACTTATATATTTTAAACGTCTTATAATTTGTTGTGTAGTATACATTTCAATATATTTACCACACGAGAAACGCATGTCCGATATGAAGGAGATGTGTTTTTATAAAATGAATACTATAATTTTCATGTATTACGCATAGATGTGGTCTCTTTCGGTAGATTGTTTAGTTTTTCTATTATAGTAAATAATAAAAGCGAAATATTCCTAGGGTCATTTGAAAATAGAATGTTTTAAGCAAGCTACAAAACAAGGTTGTATATATTGAATATTGTAAATCAAATTTGATGTTCTTCTTGTTGAAAGGGATTTTTCTCTTATTTTTCATGAAACATGTTAGTTGTCTACAAACTAATAAAATAGTATGACATGTAGCTGTACGTTGAGGAATCGCCAATATTTGACATCACAGTGTAAATTTATATCGATTCTAAAAAGAAAATTGAAGCAAACTTACTATTCAACATGTGGCCTTACAAAAGTTAATTGTATATCTTTTAGAAAGAATGTTTAAGGAGTGAATTGGAGTGTTTAAAAGACAAAGCTTTTTATATGCACTATTTATGTGTGATAATCATATAATCTGAAAACTGCTATCATCTGGGGAAAAGTTAATCAGGGATATGATAGCAAATAAACACTCTAATTTTGTTTGTTTATTGTTTAAACAGTATCTTATTCATAATATAGAAAATAATATACAATGGACATGGATTGAACAGCAGGTTAGTTCTTTCCACACTCTCACACTCTCAGTGACAAACTGGATCAAAAATATTTTTAGGTATAAAAAAATACAGCTAAAATTTCTTCCATGGAATAAATTTGTTCTAAAAATTACTCATTTCAAATTTAAAAGTCGGATAAATTTTTAGCTTCTGTGAATTGAACGCTACGGAACATGTCATGTGACCACCTTGATCAAGTGATTTGCGCATTAGAACAGTGACTGATGGGCAATCAATAAGAGTAAAAAATTAATTAATACAGAAAATTAATTTCATTTCTTTTATGGATGTTGTTCAATTACTTTGCAAATTGTTTGATTTTAAATACCTTATGAAGTTTCCGCCAATGATCTTCATAGTGACAACTTATTTTCATTCACTTTATCAAAATCGATATAAAAAATAAAACCTAAAGTATTTGTACAGGAACTAATAGTATACGTCTGCATACAAATTCCAGAATTTCATTATTCAGATAACTTTAATGTAAGTCAAAAGGATCACCAAATATCCAAAGTGTTTATGTTTAGAAGACCTTTTACGTCATACTCTATCAAAAGCATTTGATAGAAAAAAAAAAAAAACCACTATACAACATAACTTTTCCTCAACATGCTGTTAATATTCTGTTATTACTTAACGCTTGAGTAATCCGGTGGAAAACAGCCTGAAATTGATTATAGACGTTTGACTTTTACTTTTCACATAGTTTTTATTATATGATTCAAAAAGTGAAAGTTGTCCATAATTTAATCCAATTGGTCTAATGGTTGATTTTGGTAATAGAAGATTTGCATTTCAAAAGGGGGGTCAGCTTATATACTTTCAGACACTTCAATAAACTGCATCAATAAAAAAAAAATTTGATCACACAAGACACTATATTGACTATACAAGTCTTTAACAAAATTTACATAGGTTTAAAAAACTTTTCAATAATTTTTTTTAAAAAGTTTGTTTAACGATTGAAAAACTGAATAAAAAATAAAAATAAAATAAAATAGAATTTTAAATAAATAAATTCAAAATTTTTTTCAATGTTTACAAAAAAAGAAATTTTAACTGTCCTAATTTCAAAATATATGCGCAAAATATGAAAAAAACAATTTGAAATAAATTTGAAATCGATTATCCAAGACTTCTTACCTGACTAGAACTAAGTAAATGTCTGCTTTTCCCTTTCCAACGGATATGCAACACAATGTTGATGCTTTTGCGTCACGTGACTCAATCTCTCACAAAGGTGCTAATCTGATCAAGCTTAGCGTGCAGAATAACTCTGGGTAGAGATTTCCTGTCAGGGGATCTTTTTCTCCCGTTTCATTCCAGTTATATAACATGCCTACTCTGATCGTTATTGATCTTTGTGCATAATAACAGTTTCAAGTTATTAGATGACACGGCATATAAACGTTTTGTCTGATCTTATCAAATAAAACCATAGTTTCATATATTTTTATTCTTCAAAGGAATATTTATTCTTTGGTAGTCTTTGGTATATATTGGAAAAAGTGTGTAAGAGGTATCTTACCTGTGAAATGAATGGGTAGAGAAAAGGGTACTCTACACCATCAACTGTGACAAGCAATATTATTGCATCTGGGTTATTATTTCTCCGCAAAAAAACCCAATTCTATCTACCATCTTGATGACGTACTTGTTTTATAATTGGAATTTATCTACAAAATATCACAAGAGGCCAATGGACCCAAATAATCACGTACTATGGACCAAATGTTTTAAAACATAAATTTCAATATATATATAAACATTGAACTGTATTTGATAATAATTACATCATAGTTGTGTAAATTTAGAGATAAAAGGACTGTAAAGTATTTTTCAGGTATTTTAGGATAAAAGCTATGTTTCTTAATATAGATTATGACCTTGTATAACATGGAAGTTATATGACCTATACAGTACCGACCAGACCCAACCTGACACCAAAGCAGTCCCAGAAAGCAGTCCCCCGGGACTGCTTGGGACCGCTGTGGGACTGCTGTGGGACTGTTCTGGGACCGCTGTGGGACTGCTCTGGGACTGCCCTGGGACTGCTCTAAAAAGCAGCCCCGGGCAGTCCAGCTGTCCCTGTGACTGCTTCCTGGGACGGCTTTGTTCACTCATGCGTGAAAGAAGTTCTGAGTGACATGATAGCTCCGTCCCTTGTGTATTCTGAATTTGCAGGCTCCCAGTTGTTCTGTTTACTTACAACAGAGAGGAGTTTAAACTATTAAAAAGCAAGGATTTCTTACATTCTTTTGATCAGTAGAGAATATTATAGTTAATATTTTCATAGACTGTACATTTACACAAATATATTTTTTAAAATAAGGAAGTCAATTGCAAATGTAGATTTTTATGCCTAAAAATAAATTATAGGTTTATGAGAAAAATATCTACATGTAGGTCTATTTTATTATTTATTGTAAAATTATGTGCACTCCAAATTTGCATTGACACTATTTAAAAATAATCCTTATACAGTTAGATATGATATTTTTAATTGAAAAGCTTCATGTTTTCAAACACCACTCTAGAAAAGTATCCCAGGCAACCCTAAAATAAAGCCTAACAGTTTATTAAATGACCAGGAAATAAAATTATGCTACCATTTTTTCCATAGCTCAAACAATTTGAATAATCATCGGGGAATTTATTAATGAATACCGGTAGTTTTTAATTTATAAACAAGTTATCTAAAGAGAACATTTATTTTATATAAAAAAAGAGTTGAAAATGCCGGGAATTGTGATTTATTCATTTTTTCTTTTGCTTGTGTTTACATGTACCTGGCCGATTAATGTTTATTACATGGTATCAACACCCGCAGTTTCAATCGCCTTAGGGCAGAAAATCAGTGCATGCTATTTGGGTATACGTATCAGCGTTTCACATCATTGAACATGCTGGTCAACAATGACCCTAATTTCCATCTACCGGTATATAATGCAGAAATAAAATTGATTACTAAAATGTGTTTGAATTTCTTTCAGGATTAATTAATTTTGAACATAATCTGATGGTTCCATTCTGGTGAATTAGATATGTGCATTCTAACATTTACAAATAAAACGCTTAAAACTGAGTATTAAAGATATAGAGATATTAACAATAATTAGATTGACATGTCAGTAAAAATAATCATGACTGAAAAAAATATTTGGCAAGATTAAAAAAGAATTTTCTAAAATCCCGCTAGTATGGAAATTGGCCAAATAATGATGAGATCTATTTAAATCTTTTTCTTAGTGGTGGAAAAAAATTAATTCACGTTTAATTTTCTGTATAAAAAATAAATGGGACACAGTATAAATCACAGAAAATAAAGAAATTGAATTATTTATTTAATACACCCGATAACTGTGATTAAATGTTCATGGTCAGTTTAATTCATACATGTACTTGTGAAACCCTTCTTCCTTCAATAATAATCATTCAATTTGTTTTTTTTGCGCGTACTGTTCATAAATGCCCTTCGCATACATGTAAGGAGCCCCGGCATACTACCCAGAATCAAATTTCTACTGCCTCTTATAGTTCCATTGTTTATTGCAAATCTCATTTCTGAGTTAGCTCCGCCCATTAGATTAATAAACCCCGCCCACTGGGACTGCTGGGACTGCTTTCTGGGACTGCTGGGACTGCTCTCTGGGATCGCTGGGACTGCTGGGACCGCTGTGGGACTGCTCTGGGACTGCTGTGGGACTGCTTTAGCAGTCCCAGAAAGCAGTCCCCGGGACTGCTCTGGGACTGCTTTGTGTCAGGTTGGGTCTGGTCGGTACTGTATAGTGATTGATTCACTGCCGGTTTTTGAATTTATATCACGGGTAAATATAGTTCCCTATCAAAAAGGGGACGTTTTTGACTAATTTTACCAACTTTATGACGTCATATCAGCAATGATGAAAATTAATGTTTACTTATCTAGTGTCATGATGTAGGATTATTAACAACTTTATGGAAGATTTGATCATGATTTGCCAACCCGTTTTACATCCCAATTTTGACTTTTACTGTGTGAAATGCATTATTTTTCAAACCCAACGGCATGTATGAAATCCACCGAACAAGGCAAAATGAAAAAAAAATACCAGGTATATCCCCTTTATGTTTTATTTATTATTTTCTATTTCTGAACAAATTGTCCGGTAAGTGACCAATGTCAGTTAATACAGGTATTTGATTTTCTCAAGAGAGCTTGACAGACTGAAGAAATATTTCCAAGCAACAAGAAACAGAGTGTCATCTGTATTTGTACACAACCCACCAAGAGCATAAAATGGTAAATTTAGGTAACGACGAAACTGTCCATTCTCGCTTATTATATGGACACAGTTATTATTATAATCAGTCGTGAGGATGTGACTCTGACTGTCTCTAGTGATTCCTCTTGGATTGAATGCTCTAGACCTTGGAAGTGGAGCTTGTCCAGAATATTTGAATCTCAGTTTCCCGGCCTGGTTGACCACCACTACTGCTTTAGCTCCACAGTCAGACACACAGATATCAAGATTCCTGTTCTCACATATAATTTAAAAAGAG
>NW_026935064.1:0-63117 GCF_032062105.1 Saccostrea cuccullata
TTTTCCGCACTTTTTTTCTAAACGCTGGCAGATATTGAGCTGATTTCTGGTACGTCGGTGTATCTTGATAAGTTACAGATCACGTTTAAATATCGTTTCGATTCAATGATTTTTTTTTACGGAATTACGGCCTTTTCAATTTTTCAGGGTTTTCCACACTTTTCTCCTAAACGCTTGCAGATATTGAGCTGGTTTTAGGTATAAGACTTTACCTTAATTAGTTATAGATCAAGTTTGCATTTCGTTCTGCTTAATTGAATTTTGAAAGAATTACGGCATTTTTATTTTTTTAATTTTATAATTGGGTTAAATATAGGGTTCGTGATGCACTACATTTATGTCGTGATGCACTCAATTTATGTTCTAAACGAGATTGTAATGAATTGAAACTTGCTGGATAGCTTTTATAAATTAATTATAGATGAAGTTTGCGTTTCGTTCTACATTAATTTCTGAAGGAATTGTGGTATTTTTATTTTTTTAATAATTGGGTTCACAATAGGGTTCGTGATGCACTTAATTGATGTCGTGATGCACTACTGGATCAATCGGCAATTCTCGGCTGACTCCGCTACGCTCCATTCAATTTATTATGTGCGAGATACGAGTCATCCGAGGAACTCCAAGTGTTACTGGATTAATGCATCATGATTTGAAACTTGCTGGATACCTTTATAGTGACAAATATAGATCAAGTTTGGTTTTTTCTGGTATAAAATTTTTGTTCAACGTAAAATAAGCTGTTCTGATCAAAGCATTTGTGTGTGTCAAATGGCATTCAAAGATGTCACGATTCTTTCTTTGTAAGGAAGATCCAATACATTTCATTCATATTCAAGTAATAACTAAAATGTCCATATTTAAGTAACAATTTTTCATACACAGGCTCTAAAAAATGACACCCGAAAGAGAAAAGGGGAACCCGGTAGGGGACATGTATTGCTTATGCAATACTCTCAGAATGCTTGTTTCCTTTTGTTCTGAATACTCTTATATGCATGTAATGAATAATCTCAGTGATTCATAGAAGCATAACTTAAGAGCCAGTCCGCGAGAAAACCATGCAGAACTGTCCAAATCGAAGGTTGTCATATCTTAATGAAATTTGGTGGGTAGTTAGACTTTATAATATGTTATTAAAAAATGACCAAAAAAATTCCCATCATTCAACATGGCAGCCGTAGGCAGCGCCACCTCCTTTTTGCACATTTAAGTGCAAATGCACTTAAAAAATTCAAGAAAAATGGTAAAATTCACATTTGATTTATTTTACTCAAAATTAAACTTGCATTTCCATTAAGGTATTTTGAATAACATAAGACTATGTTCTTTCAAAATTTACATTTATCATAATCATATATGCAATATATCAAAGGGCAGACAACTCTTGAAAATTGGCATGATGCCAATTTTCAAGAATTGCCAAAAGTATTACAAATTTAATGTCCAAAATCTTCCAAGACCAATCTTTGAAATTAATTATTTTTATTTTATTGTACAAATATAACTCTAAACATTATCTTTGCAAAATATTGAGCTTGGGAAATGATAAATAATTGAGATATGGGGATTTACAAATTGCCAATTTTCGAAAAAATTGCTCAAACTGAAATGGCTTACAAAGTCAAATATAGTACTTTAAATTATAAACAATTGTTGTTAGATATTGAAACATGTTAAAATTTTCTTTGAAATAATAATTAAGAGTGAAAAATATTAAAGTTAAAAATTAAATAAAACTAAATTGTCAGAAATTACCCCTAATATGAGGATTAGCATTTTGCCAATTGTTTAGAAATGAAAAAAAACATAATAAATTGTATTGGCTTACTTGCAATTTTTCAACAATCATATGAATATATATGTTCCTTACATTTTGTAAGTTAGTTTCTTTATAATTAATAAAAGGGAAATTACAAGTATTTAAATTCAAACGGACTCGGTATCATTCATATAAATTTTGAGACTTGAACATATAAAATTTGAGCCTTCAGTAAGTTGATTGCTAGCTGCAGAACTGTAGCTCTCCGAAAAAATATATATCGATAGACCGGAGGGCTACAGTCCCACATGTATTTTTATTGCGCATAAAAATGCGCTTGGTTCTAGATTAATTCTTCCAAATTCTTACCTCAATTGCAAAAACGGCTAGATTTCAATAAAGTCCTTACTTCTTTATCAATTAACGGCATGGTTTACATCACAGGTGCTGGAGGACAGGAACCCCCCCCCCCCCCAGTACAATACAATGTGATATAATCTATCCTATCAATTTAGAAAATTTGTTTAAACTTACATTTTATAAAAATATCTACCCTCTCTATATGATCTTTATATAGAGAATGTAGGGTAGATTTAATAGAACGTTTGTTTTAGATAATTTTTCGATTTGCTGGTATAGATCTTATCACAAATATGTCAATGAAAGATATCTTATGAGAAAAAATTCGAAAAAGCCTAGGGGTATATATCGAAGCACCTGTGGTTTACATCTGTACGAAGAGCGTTAGACCGAAACATCTTCTCAATTCCAGGTCCAGGAGGGCTATTACAAACAATTATAAGGAATGTTTTGTTGTGGAAACGGTGAAAGAATATGTTAGGAACACACAGTTAGTAAAATTTTGAGATGACAGTTTTTAGAACACGGAGAAATAAATCGAGAAACAGCGCATTTTTTTGTGCGCAATAAATATACAGTTTTCAATGGGTGGCACTGTAGCTCTCTGGTCTATCAATATATGTTTTTTTTTTCGGAGTGCTACAGTTCTGCAGATAGTTGTTTGCTTTCTGTCAATTTTAAATTGGTACAATCTTATAAAAATACTGACAGGGGATATTATACAAAAAGCTCCATAAAGGAGTTTAAGAAAATAAAAGATGCTGGATTAACTCTTATCCCACCTCCCGAATCAAACAATTGTCTTCCTTTTTCGCTTGGAAAATTATTTTCAGGTAAGTTTAATGTTACCCCCCCCCCCCCCCCCCCACCGACCCTTTCAAAATCGTTTCTACGTCACTGCTTTGACTGCAAATTTTGTGAATAAGAGATTTTATGAACATGAATAAATCAACTTTATTTAAATAATGGGGGATTGATAACCCTCCTCCCCCAATTTGAATAAATATGAATCCAGTTGTAACGTGAAGCGGTCACCCATCCAAGGGTTAAACAGGCTCACCGTTGCTTAACTTGCCTGAAAAAGAGGGAGACTCTACCGCATCACCAGAAAATCTAGCTCACTGGCGAAGCAGTAAAAGTTCCCTATATACTGTCCGCTACACTTCCCCCGCTCAGAGAAGCTTCGACCCGAAGCTTAGCATGAGTTCTCTCTGAGTATTTGGGCCTCTTCAGCTACGGCAACCAATGCCGTTCCCGGACACGAAGTCCGTACCTGGACACAAAGTCCTAGTCTCAGGGGATGACAAATCCCATTGACCGACGCCCGGGGCTAGTGAATTTTAGGGGTGGGCAAGTGGAACTTTATCAACCACTTGCCCGTGGGCAAGTAACTTATCAAAAGTAAAATCAATATGTATAACCCATAGATTTAAAGCTGGGCATAGGGGCTTTTATGATCTATTTAGTATTTGTCTTCCTCTTGTTATGAAATATATAAGAATACAGTATTAGCTCATGTCAGGGCAAGCAAAAATTCAGGTAGGGCAAGTGAATTTTGACAATGTACTTGCCCTTGGACAAGTGCCTTAAAAATCTATTTGTCAGCCCCTGTAGTCTTAGAGCTTTCTGAAGTAGGTCGAAACCTGACTTCAGATACGGCAACCCCTGCCGTCCACAGACACGAAGTCTGTATATGGACACTAAGTCCTAGCTCTAAGACTTCCTGAAGCAGGACACCAGACACCCAGAGTCACTATGCTGCCACCAATTTTGTAATGTGAAGCGGTCACCCATCCAAGGGTTAAACAGGCTCGCCGTTGCTTAACTTAATTGCCTGGAGGGAGACTCTACCGCATCACCAGAAAAGCTAGCTCACTGGCAAGGCAGTATAAGTTCCCTATATACTGTCCGCTACACAGTCTTTTATCATGTTTATAGCCAGTTTTAAATTTTTACCACTTTGTACTGCAAACTAGCAAAGTTTTGGCTGCAATAACGACTCATACTTTCTGGGGGGGGGGGGGGTTAGTACCCTCCCCCGAATAATTTTGCTAATATTTATCATGGAGGGTCCTATATCGGTGGGGTACCTAAATTGGTGGCATCTCCTTTTGAGCTGATGATTTTTAATGTGAGGTCTGACTTTATCAATATATGAATGTTACGTAACACAGTAGTTTAAAGTATGTAATGTAAAATTAAAAATATTCCTAGGAATGACGGTGTTTGATTACTCAAAAACACACTAAATTTATGAAACCTAAACCCTACATGTAGATTGAAATTACAAATTATTTTTGAATTTATTGAGAGTATGCAATCAAATACCTGTTTGTATTCTTATATTTTTTCAAATGATGACAAAACAAGTTACTAAGACACTAAGAAAACTACGTGCGTTTATATTGAAAATATTTGATTTTAGTTAGTCATTCCTCCATGATTTTTCGATCCCTCACTTATTTCATTATTACATGTTTCATATGTGTTTTTCTTTTCCTTTTCATATTCTGATTATGTATATCATATACTTGTCCTCTGACCTGAATTTATATGTTGTAAATATTCTTCATTGTCCTCATGTACCTGAAATGGTTTGAGTAAATAAAATGATCTTGAACTTGAACGGGGCCAGGTGCCTTAAACAAAATATCAAATGTATATTTTGATTAAAAATATGTTATTATTTGATTTAATTTCCTATTCAATTGTACTTGTTAGGAAAAAATTTGTATCTTTTATTTACCATGAAATACATGTAGATTCCCCGAGGACAGAACCCTATAGAAAATATACCTACTACATGTATATGCCTAAAATAAAAAAAAAACATCAAATGACCTTTTTTTTTTACTTTCTATGGAATTTTCGGTATTTTTTCATAGTTGATAATAATGTAGGTTGTCTCCCCTCCCCCACACTGAAATTGCTTCCTATGGGCCTGTTACATCATACATGTATTTGTTTATTCAAGCTAAATTGTTATTTTTTACATTCAAGTATCTAAAATAAGTTTTCCCTCTTTCATAGTGCAATAATACTCCACAACAACTCCCTAGGTGAAGAAAAAATGATCATACATGACTTAATATAATTCCTATAAATTTCTTCTTTCCATATTGACATACCTGTCACTTTTTACCCAATAATACAAAAGAGTTCCAACAAGGGGAGATAACAATTTAACTCCAACAAATTGGTAACAAAGGGGTAAAATAAGCAAAAGAAAGTTATATGAAGTGTCCAAATCAGTTATTCCTCTTCTAAAAAATATATTAGATTAAGAATCTTCTCTTTTTCTTTAAATATCATAGAAATAATCCAAAAATATGGTAAAAGACTGCTATTTAAAATATGTGAAATTGTAGCAAAATATGGAATTTCAAAGTTAATTTACAGCATGTAGATATTATTTCCCAAGCTCAATATTTTAATACAGAGTAGACCTTAGATCATTCTTAAAGTAGCAATTAATTTGATTTAATTTCAACCTTGGTCTTGAGAGAAACGAGCATCTAAAAATGGCTAAAAAATCATACTCATTTATTTAGGATCTATAAATAGATGTGTAAAAAATAAAATATTCATTTGATTTAAGTTTTTTCTCCTTAATTGTGTTAACTGGACCATGACTTTGACAATAAAATAAAATTTGAAAATAAACTGATGACGAAAGGTAACTTTTTGACTTGATCAATTTGTATACATTTTCCATTAAATTTTGTGTGATTTTCGACAAATATGCAAATGAGCTGTTACTAAAAATAGATGCAGGGTTCGACATTTTTGTGTGGATATTCTGACTTCTACCTTTATGTAGAAAATTTTAAGCCACTAAAAATTCCCAAGTTGCAACCTTCCATTTGGACGATTTTTTGAATTTTGCATGATTTTCTCGCGGACTGGCTCTTAATAAGTATCCTTTTCAGATATGAGAAGATTAAAGAGAGAAATGAGAGTCTTGTGAAGTTTTTAAAATCCAGTGAAGTAAAGGTAAGTAGATTGTATTACGTTTATCAATGTTCACTGCGTGAAAAAATAGCTTTACAAAGCCAGTAAAGATAATGTAAATTTAAAATTTACATTATCTTTAAATGACTTTACTGAAAAAAGTCAAAGTTCTAAAAGGTGACCTTTACTACATCTTTACTTTACTTAAATATAATGTAATGTCCCACTTTTTCTTGGCTTTACAAAGAAGTAAATTTGATATTTAATTGCATTAAATGTATTATTTTGTTTGCAGTAAAATAAAAGTTTAAGTATATTAGTGGCAGTAAATTTAACATTTCATGGCATAAAATATTGTATTTTGTTCGCATAAAACTTAAAGTTTACCAATTGTAAACATATTGTATATTTCAATCACCTTTACTTAAACAAAATGTAATTTTTACATATATTAAAGTTAATCTTTCCTCTGCACAAATTATTTCATAGTGTTATATATTAAACCATATAGCCTATTGTCTTCATCAGCAGTCCAATAGACAAAATATAACAATAAACAGTGTATCAGGTTATTATTTTTTTTTATTACAAATATTTAAGTACTGTAAAATAAAAGGTAGAAAGTTTCAAAACACATGTAAAAAATGATTTGTAGACAAAATCCAGCAGTCAAAGCATGGCCTAACAATCAAACCAAGAAAGTGCTACAAGTGTAATAGTTTATTTGAAAACCCAGTTGAATTCCTCGTCGTGTTCTGGTGCTTCTTGTTCTTTGGTGGAACCTGCTGTTCGTTTTTGTACTAGTCTTTTGCTCCTTGGTGGACATGTTTCCAAGTATTTTTTATCCAAACTGTCCTTGACATGTTTCCATGTCTCACTTTCCCAAGAATATGGGTGTGAGATAAAGCCATCCGCTGCCTCTTCATCACTGGACATGTACTTGTATGACTGTTTATGGCTTAAAAATTTTTTCACTGATGCTCTCTTATCTTCTGGCCAATTCTTCTTTCTGTCTGTGGCAACCAATCTTCGTCTTAATTTCTGAGGATTATAACAAATATAATTTTAAATTCAAGGCAGAACAAATAAATTATGTTACTGTTAGTAATATTTTAAGATTTTTAAAGTATTTTAAGTTTTTCTATACATATCTATCATAATGTAATTTTTCCCACAAAATGATGTGTCCTTTTACAAAAAATACATATGGTTTAATATTAGAGGGGTCAAGATTTAGTAATTGAGCTGATCGTAGGGGCCTACAATGCATAAAACCTATCACTGGATATCTGTTACAGGAATGTCAATACTTAGTCTTGCTTAGAAAAAAAAGTTTGTATTAAAATCAATGAATTAAAATTCTAAAATAGTGGGATAAGTAGAACAAGTAAATGTTAATAAAAAAAATTGCTGTTGTTTTATCCACTTTACAGCTGTATACAGGGTTATTTTCGCCCTTTTGAACTTGTGAACAATTTTGCCCCGTTTTAATTCGCCAAGTCATAGTTCTGTTGAAGATGTTGTGAGGTGTTATGTGAATTTGCCCCATTTTAAATTCGTCTGATCGAGGACAGGGCAAAAATTTCCATGTATACAGTAATCCCTATGAAGCGCCCCAGGTATTATGAAATTTAAAAAAGGGGTTTGTTATTTTATGCATTTTCTTTATAATAAATTTACAATACAGAATCACTAAGATTGTCTTGCTTTCCTTTAAAATAAATAGGATAATCCACCCAAATCATGCAAGATGATAAATTTTTCCACCAAGAAATTAGAGAATAGACAAAAACAAATGTTGTTGGTAACTTTCACTTTCAGACATACATAATCATTGGATTGTTCCAAAAATAATTCACTCTAAGGAATACTTATGTACGAGTTATCCAATAGAGAAGATTCAATTTACTTTCTTAAAATTATTTTGGACTTTCTAAATGATTCTAGATATTTATAACGGATGATTAATAGGAATGGAACGGTACTAGTACTTTGGAGAAAAAAAAAACTGTGAAATAGCAGAATTTGTTTTTACTGTATCATGATAAAGCTTGTATCAGGTGGAGCTTTTGAGTGGTTTTGTTAAAATAAAATTGAGTTTCATAATTTAATACCTCATTTTTTCTTTCATAAGATGCCTGACGCTGCCTATGAAGTAGATCTTTATTCTTTGCTTTTCTGGTGGCCCCTTCCTTTTTAGAAGTAAAATATCGCTTCACAGCAGCTGTAAAAAAAAATTCTCATTTCTTAAAAATAATAATGGCAAAATAATTTTTTTGATTACTTCATAAACCCTCTGCTTACTCATATCAAATGATGCTTGAACCTAAATGATTTTCCAAAAGAAATGTATTTTTAAGTAAATACAAACAAGTACAGCATAGCCTGCGAGGCAAAATTGGACAAAAATGACACTTCAACTTGGCAATTTTAGAAAGGAATAATAAACATTTTAATTATATCATATCAGATTATCAAAGACAATTAACTTTTATAATGTTCATGTGAATGACATGTTTTAATGCGAAATTAATGTTACATGTATTCAAATAGATTGATCACAACGCTTACTATCTAAAACTTCATTCGACACATCTGGTGCAACTCCTTTGACACTTTTCTTTATGAAGTCAGTCATTTCGTTGTTTGCTTCATCATTGTATCTTAGAAAAAAAATAAAATCCTTTATAAGTAATGTAGTTAACAATCCACAGATACCAAACAGTGATACAAATTCAAAGATCTTTTTAGCAGTACACTTATTTTTAGCAAAAACTTAAAATGCAAGAAAAATGATAAGAAACCAGCCAATTTGAAATGAAATACAAAACAAGAGATGTTTGTAAAACACTTATGCCCCCTTCCCCAACAAATTGGAATGTTACTAAGTCAAAAAGGGCATAACTCTGTCAAAAATGATGATTTCGTACCCAAAACAAAACTCGACCTAGATATTCATCTGACTAATCTGTATACTTTATTCCATTTCAATATGTGCAACCTCTCCAAAGAAAATGAGTGGAAACTGCAAATTGGAATTTTTTTTAAGTTCAAGGGGCATAACTCTGTCAATTATTGTCTGATAGTAACCAAAACAAAACCAGCTGACTTCGATATTCATGTGATATACCTGTATACCAAATTTCATTTCAGTATGTGCAATGGTTATGAAGAAAATGAACGGAAACTAATTGGACCGACCAACAGACAACAGCAAAGCAATATGCCCTCCCTTCTTCGAAGGGGGGCATAAATATACATTTAAAAATAACTCCGGGTAATTCAATTTACTTTCAAGAGGCCAATGGGCTAATCTTGGTCACTTTGGCCCTGCATATGACACTTCATCAGGAGCCCCCCTCCCCCTTAGTAAACCTAAATAGTACAGCCTCCACCCACTACCAGCAAATGACTCCAGGTAAAAATGGGAAACTATTGCTTGGCTGTTCACTTTCAGTGATCTTTTTTTTTCTTATTTATTTTTTTCTTTATTTTACAAAATACCCAACATGTTAATACTCTGTGACAACTGTACCCCTGAGGACCATAATTTGAATAATTTAGAATCTAAACACTACACTATTGACTAACTCAAGAATGTTTAAAATGAAGTTATGAACATCATCTTTTATGGGCCTGTGGTTTTTTAGATTTAAAAAAAAATTCATTTTAAATGATACACCTCGATTAAGTTTTGTGACCTAAATTAATTCCTGGGGACATGATCTGAAAAATTTAGAATATGCACTTTCTCCTCAATTTTTACCTCTTCTGGGTCAATTATTCTTGAGAAGAGGGATCTATAATGACATCAAGCTTATCTTGTTTACCTCTCCTTCCTAAAGGTCAAGGACCTTTATTGAATTATGGTGAATATTTTACCTAAAGATGCCTTTGAATATTATAATAATTTAAGTGAAATAAGGCCCTGTCTTTTGAGCGTTTTTTTTAAAAACAAGTCCAAAATGTGAACGTTTATAAACAGCAAGATAGAGGGGTGATCAGTAAACTTCCCTAAGCTTTAAGCTCAGGTGAACTACAAATACTGGTTGGATAACAACAGAATAAAAGTCACAATTTACCTTTTCTTGAAATCCCATTTTAATTCCCTGTCCTCTCCACAAGCGTAAAATTCCTTTACATTATTCTGTGTAAAAATATAATTATGTATAATTTAGGCTAAGCTTAAAAAATTCTATGTTTGCAGTTGCCGACCTATAATTCTTAGACTGGGTAGGTAGGTAGGTAGTTTTTTTCTTTTTCTAAACGTTTTCAAATTTTTGTTAAATAGCATAAAATTAAGTTTTTCATATGCCTACTATACATGAATAAGCTCCACTTTTGGTATAAACTACTGATTGATAAAGACAAAAATTCACAATGAAACAATTTCAATATCCTGAATATTTTTAGAAAAAAAATATTTTTACAAAATGGCTAAAAAAAGTTTGGGTAGGGTGCAATTTTAGTGGGTCGGTAGGCAGCTGCAAACAAATAACATTTTATTTTAGGCTTTATTAATTAGAATATGGATAATTTATTTTTATGGTATAATTTATTAATTAAGTTTGTTCATTAATTTCAGTACGATTCATTTTACTTAAATTCATTTACCCTTATTCTGTTTGGTACACTGATGATCTCTTTTGTTTCTTCCTTTCTTTTTTCGAACTCCCTCTTCAGATCCCGTACTTCATTTCTTACCACCTTTATTGTTGAGAGGATTTCTTTTTGAGTTGCTTGCATTTCTTTTAATTGTCCTTGTATACCTATTTTACCAAATTCAAAGATTTAACAGAAAATAGATAAAAACATCTCATTAATATTTGAATCAGAATTAACAAAAACATATCAGGTGTCAATGCATTTTTTTTTGGGGGGGGGGGGTTCCAATGGTAAAATGTCTTTTCCCCATTATCATAAAAGAAAATTTCCCTGAGAAAAACTTAACAAATAGACAAAAATGTCTCAACTCAGTAATATGTGTTAAAAAACTAATAGGTATGCTAAAAAGAAACTGACTGAATAAATGTAAAATATGTCAAGACTTGCCAATGAAAAAAATTAATTGTACATTTACAAAAGTTATAAATATATTTTTCCAAATCACAACTAAATGTCACTATTTTTCTCAAAGGATAACATCCATGACCATAATTTTAAGACCTTAAAAGCCCCCAAGTATCTGTACCAACTCTTAAACAAGAGGCCAATGGACCACATTGTTTTTCTAAGTAAAGTTGGCTATGTTGTTGTTTACCAGACCCCTCCCCCTTGTAATACGAATTAACCTAAACCACAGGGGTCATGATTTGGATATTTAAGAATCTACACTACCCAAATGCAAGTATGTTCCATGTAATTTTAGCTTTTCTGACCCAGAGATTCCTTAGTAGTAGATTTTTAAAGATTTTCTCTATACATTAATGTAATATTATAATATATAAAAGAGCACTGATATATTTATTGAATTTTACCAAAATCATAATCCACATTTTAAAACTATTTAGCAGTTTGGATATTGCTTTATTTAGTTACAGAGTTATATTAATCAAGATACAATCTTACCTTTACTTAAGGTACGATTTGGAGTAACTGTTTCTGAGGAGTTTTCAGGCTGAGTAGGTACTTGAGGACCTCTAGGAGTTTTCTGTGCAAAAGAAGATGCATTATATTTACATTTATACTAGCAAATGTTCAATGAAATAAGGCTGTACATTTGTAACTATCTGATTAAAATTAGATGTTAGATCCGCTTGCATACTCACTACACTAACAGCTAACAACACCCCATTGAGGGTCACATCAGAGGTCAAATTCGGAACAACTCTAAACTTATTCCCTTCGATTAAGTTAACAAATTTCCGATGATTTTACCAGAGACAATTTGATTGGTTGATAGAATTTGACCTCTAACGTGACCCTCTGTGGGATGTTGTTAGATATTAGGTAGCAAGTATGCGAGTGGAAAACATATTTTTGTCTTGGGAGAAAAAAAACCATACTATTTCTTTTCCAACCCAAGTAACTGGGAAAAAAGCTTTTTTAATATCTAAAATAAGTTTTTGAAAGTGCATGCTTTCTTAAATCAAAATGATCCTAAGAAATTGAATTGATAATGAATTTTAAAAAATTGCACATGGTAGTTATTAATTAATTTTCTTTATACTTATTAAAATAGCCCTTTTAAATTTGACTTGACTTTTAGAAAAAAGCTTTTTATAAGATTCAATTTACATTTATGTTGTCCACATTTCTTTGTGATGCTTCTCTGGATGACTTGCTTGTTTTCTTTCTTGGCGATCTTCTCAAAGCACTGGTGCTAGACATCTAAGACACATACAGACATATCTTATGAAACAATTAATACTGGAGCCAAATCTTCCATAAACATTTAAGGTTTTTGTTAACAATTTATTAACTTTAAAAATAAAAGTATCAAAGAAGTTCTGACATAGTAACTGTATAAGTAATAATTAATTGATAACTTGAGTAATTTTCTTTTTTAAATGAATTTTTTTCTTTTAATTTTTATTTAGGACTTTGGTTTTAGATATGTACTATTCCAACTAATATGACACTTGTTTTTTAATGCATTGCAATATTTCATTTATCAAAGAAAATGCTATGCTGAATGTAATTAAGGCTAAAGTTAATCAAACCAGAAAAGAAATGAGTACATACTGCCCATGGGGGGGATTGAGTGTCAGCATCTGTATCATTGTCTGAGTCTTGCAGTATTGATCTCTCATCACTTTTCTTTTTTCTTGGCGATCTCCTTACAACAGCCACTCTTGATTTCTAAACATATTTTTTTTTTTTTAATTGACATACCCTCTTTGCTAATTTCATTTCTGAAGTTAATTCAATTTTTTTTTACATAAACAAAATATTCACTCAATATAAATATACATATATATTTATTATACCTCTACTGATATAAAAATTATGTAGTAAAATGTGAATAATTCCTTTAAAATCAATCCCCATGCTTTAGTCATACATATGAATCTCTGCTTTAGAAGCTAATACCTGGTAATCTGTAAATCTCTTGATTTTACTTTTTATCGGTACATGTATAATATATGAATGGACTAATTTCCTTGCATTAGTCGAGTAAGCTTATCCCCCACTGGAAGCTAATTCAGTCCTTTGTAATTCTCAAATTTCGAAAAACTTGTGAATTGGTATAACAAAACAGTTAAAAAAGTGAATCAATGAGGGAGTTATAAGATTTCAGTTCCCCTTGACCTGGTCTATTTCCATCAGCTGTGCCTTCAGAAATAGTACTGGTCTTGGGGAACTGAAATTTTGCCCACTCCCTCAATGGATTGATAAACTTTCACCCGGTACATCTTTAGTTCATTACCTTGCCAGAAGTTGACGGAGTCTGCTCAGGCTCAGATTCTTTGTTCCTTGAACTCTGTACAAGCTTTTCTTTAGCATTCTTGTAATAAAATGAAAGTAATAAGCTAATGATGTGTTAATAAATTTAATGAAAGCTGTCTCATACTACACTGTACTAGCTTAAAATTTATCAAAAAGCGGGAGGAGGGGGGGGGGGGGGTGTTATTAAAATGAGCCCCAACTTCTCAATAGAAAATAAATATAAGCCAAGGCTGTATTATTTTTGCTGTCTTAACACAAATATACAAAGATATGAGATCTATGTAAATGAACATTAAAATTAAAAGAATTTAAGAAAAAAAAAAGAAATCAAAACTATCAAGAGTTTTTATTAACAGTAGCCTTACCAGAATTGAGTCAGATTCCGACGCAGCATCACTTGTTTGGGAGAGGGGCCTTAGGACACGTACACGTCTAAGGGCGCCCGGGCTCCGGTGGCGCTTTTTCTTCTTCACTGGGGTGATTGTCGTGCTATCAATATCACTACAGTCTAGGGACTCGATTTCCGTATCTTCTAACGCTAAATGTAAACTCTCCTGACTCTCGTTATCTTGTTCTGGGCCGCTGTAGTCCATGTTCACACTGGCCATTTTCGCATCTTGCTTTTGAATTCGTGATAGGCCGCATTTATGCCTGAGCGCCTTTCCATCCCGACTTGTGATTGGCTGTCAGCATCTCTCTCCATATTTGGCAGTACCAAACAGGCGTTCGTTTATTGGTTCGCGTTTTTATTTTATTGTTATATTACTGTCAATTTCTTTTCAATACAACCTTTTGTTCAATATTTTAAATAGAAAAGGATTTTTAAAATGTTTTTATTTAAAGTCAGGTGTTTTTATGTGCTTAAATCAAAGTTATCAAAACAGTCACCGATATATCAGCGAATTCAACAACGATTAATTTACTTAGTACGAAAACAAAAAAGCCCGCTCAAACACTAATTGACTAGATTCAAGAACAAAGAACGACGAAGTCTCTGAAAGAAGTTCTTCCATATACATGCATTAAAACCTGAACACTTGTCTACATCAACTGTAAGTAATTTATAAATGTTTTAAATAACTATTTACATATACAGAACATTATATGTACAATATTATTACTGAGTTTATTAGAAGAAAGAGGGGGGGGGGGGGGGGGGGGGGTCTGGGTCAAACTCTACTTAGACTGTTAGAGTGGGGATTTTTTAATGTGAACTCATATGTATAATTAATTATTAAACTTGAAATGAATCTGTTAATTTGTAAAAATTGAGTTTCAGTAGGCTAATCATGCTAATGGATTGTATTTGCTGGGGGGGGGGGGGGGGTTGAGAAGGAATGGGTACAAAATTTATTTCAGGATTTCTTTTCAAAAATCCCCACGTCCTTTGAATTTATAAACTGTTGATAATTATGTTGTTAAAATTATGAATGTGTTTATTATTATATCAGTAATGTGAGTCTTATTGTAGAACATTTCAAATAATAATTAATATCACTCAGTCAGGGGTGAAACTTAACCTGTCAAATGTGTGAAATCTAACCTATTTGAAAATGATGGAAAAATTTCATTTCTTTTAACTACATAATGTAGTTAATTTCATATTTTCAACACCTTGGCCAGTTAATTCTTTGAACCAATTTTTTACACTTAAGCACTTGGCTAATAAGATATATAGTATACACTATATCATGTCATGGATTCGTGTGAAGAGAATGTCTGAGAAACATCTTGACAAACAATATTGAAACCAAAATAAATTAGTGCACCCAAAAAATACTAATAAAATACTTAAGTTTGCCCAGATCCAGCATTTTAATCAGATAAAAAATAAATGATGAGTTATATTTCTCATTACATGTAGAAGGAACTCTATATTAAAATTAATTCCAAATAATAGTTATGACTGTTTTTTCATCATTATTGTTATGTCTATGCATTCCTGAAATATGTTACATGTACGTTATTGGTTCTTACTGTTATGTGTTCGTCTTATTAACAAGTAGTTCCTGCCATACACACATGTTGTCATTACATAATTAATTGTGTTCCAATACACAAAATTTAATCTTAAATATGATGCATTTTAGTCATTATTACACCATTTTAAAAATATGCATAGATTCTCATTCCCACCTGACCCAATTTTTTACTCCGCCTCGATTTTTTAAATTTCTTTTTTCTTTAATTGTCTTATTTTTGATTGGGATCGGTAAACATTTACATTTTACTTTGGTTTAAATGAAATCCTGCATATGTCGGCATGATCAAGACAGCTGAAAAATATGGTAATTGCTATAACTAATACATATTAAACAAAGCCTTAGGGTAATTTGTTGTGAAAAATTAGTGAAGTAATAGATAAATGGACATGTACTATGGCTTTCATTTGGGTATCATGGATAAATCTGCAAAACTGGAGAAAAAAAATGAAATTAAAGCCGCTTGCTCGCCCTGATTAAAAAAAAAAAATT
The DNA here is from genome assembly GCF_032062105.1 of Saccostrea cuccullata. Taxonomy (NCBI): domain Eukaryota; kingdom Metazoa; phylum Mollusca; class Bivalvia; order Ostreida; family Ostreidae; genus Saccostrea; species Saccostrea cuccullata. Next base: position 15,937 of record NW_026935064.1, read on the forward strand.
GATGAGAATCTAGGAAATTTTTTTATAATGGCTTTCAAACTCTATTTTATGACTTACACTAGAAAATCACTATTTTTTTTTTTTAATGATGAATTTGAATTATATTCCCTGATTGAATATGAATTTCAATTAATCAGTTTATGAAAAAAATCTTAACTTTTTATTGTTTGTTCGTTGTATACAAATTTTACTTTAATACAAATATACATAGAATTATATATCATAAATTATAACCCCCCACCCCCTGCAGTGCTGTTCTGGCAGCAGGATGCAATAAATGCTATGATGTGGATGCCTGAAAAGCTCTGTTTCTCCCCAGTAATTGAGAGCTCTGTTGGATAAAGGAGATAAGGGGTAGAAAGATTGGAGAGACAGAACTATTGCAAAAGTGTTTAGAGTTAAAGAACAATGAAATGATCATCTACTGACATGCTGAGAGACTCATTATAATGAATTAGACAAATACAAGGTCTAGGACAACAAAGTTACTCCCTGCTGGTCTTTATCTTTGCTGTAAAGCTGTTATCTTGTGTGTAAAATGTCCCTGCTGCTATCCAATGCAAAGCCCAGTGTGGTCAAATGTGACACCTCACTGACATCTGCACTTGGCAGTACCTGGATATTTAGTGTGAAAATTAGCGACATCAATCAACCAAACTTGTAAGAGATTTATTAGGACCCGACACTCCAAACCACACTTTAAGTAGATATGTTTTTTGCATAGAGCAGATTAATATTTGATTTGAATTATGCAAGTAGTTGTAGAGTGTTTCGGCTATTAAGAAGCCTCATCAGGGGTCACGGACATAAATCATGGTGTTTGTTTTAGGTGAGACCGGATTATCTCGTCACCTATATTCTTGTGTTTGCTGTAAGCAATGATTGGTTGAGAAATAAAGTTTTGCATTCTGGATTTCTAAGAATGGTGTTCCAATTGTGAAAATTAGCGACATCAATCAACCAAACTTGTAAGAGATTTATTAGGACCCGACACTCCAAACCACACTTTAAGTAGATATGTTTTTTGCATAGAGCAGATTAATATTTGATTTGAATTATGCAAGTAGTTGTAGAGTGTTTCGGCTATTAAGAAGCCTCATCAGGGGTCACGGACATAAATCATGGTGTTTGTTTTAGGTGAGACCGGATTATCTCGTCACCTATATTCTTGTGTTTGCTGTAAGCAATGATTGGTTGAGAAATAAAGTTTTGCATTCTGGATTTCTAAGAATGGTGTTCCAATATTTTAGAATTCGTTTTTTCAGTCCTTTAACGCAAGGGTTAAATTTAGTAACCAGTACTGTAGGGTTACGTAATGACTGTTCTTTAGTCTTTTTGATGATGAGTTTTGATCGGTTTGTGTTGACCGTTTCCTTGATAATAGGATCAATTTCCGAAGTAGAGTAGCCTCGCTTTGATAAGTGCGTCTTGAAGTCATTAAGTGTTGCATGTAATATTTCAGGGTCAGTGGTGTTTCTTGCATGTCTAATGCATTCTCCTTTAATGAATCCTTTAAACACAGCTGGGCTATGAGCGCTCTGTCTGTGTAGATACTGAAAATTATTTGTTGGTTTGATAAACGACTTGATATCAAGTTTGTTAAAATTTTGAAATTTCTGTCCTTTATAAATTGTAGTATCAAGGAAGTTGACAGCAGATGGAGAAATTTCAAATGTAAATCTGAGATGCTTGTGACAGTGATTGCCGATATTAAAGAATTCTTCTATCTCTGGTTGCGTTCCATTGAATATTATGAAACCGTCATCACGGTATCTGCCGTGGAAGACAATTTTGCTGGCATGACGAAATTGTGCCATTATATTATTATATTATAAAACGAATTCTAAAATATTGGAACACCATTCTTAGAAATCCAGAATGCAAAACTTTATTTAATTCTCAACCAATCATTGCTTACAGCAAACACAAGAATATAGGTGACGAGATAATCCGGTCTCACCTAAAACAAACACCATGATTTATGTCCGTGACCCCTGATGAGGCTTCTTAATAGCCGAAACACTCTACAACTACTTGCATAATTCAAATCAGATATTAATCTGCTCTATGCAAAAAACATATCTACTTAAAGTGTGGTTTGGAGTGTCGGGTCCTAATAAATCTCTTACAAGTTTGGTTGATTGATGTCGCTAATTTTCACAATATTGGAACACCATTCTTAGAAATCCAGAATGCAAAACTTTATTTAATTCTCAACCAATCATTGCTTACAGCAAACACAAGAATATAGGTGACGAGATAATCCGGTCTCACCTAAAACAAACACCATGATTTATGTCCGTGACCCCTGATGAGGCTTCTTAATAGCCGAAACACTCTACAACTACTTGCATAATTCAAATCAGATATTAATCTGCTCTATGCAAAAAACATATCTACTTAAAGTGTGGTTTGGAGTGTCGGGTCCTAATAAATCTCTTACAAGTTTGGTTGATTGATGTCGCTAATTTTCACACTTTGACTAGGGACAATGTCCCACCGGCATCATCCCGTGCATCGCCCTCCCTTGGACAGCGATCGACTTGTGTGGTTTATTTGGTCATCCAACAATCCGGCCACACTCTTTGCTTCTATTGTCCTCTAAGACATTTTATTACCAGCACTTCCTTTACCAAATCAGCACATGCTTGTAAAGGATTGAACTGCTACTTCAAAGATCGTCTTTTACGCTTCTCTTATAATCAAATACTTCGGCTTGCTCAAGTATACACATACAGTAGTGCCCTTCATTCAATTACTTTGTACCAATGCAAGAAAACCACGAGAATATCAGATTGTGAATACTAGGATATATTAAAGGACCAGATCAGCTTAAACCAGGAAGAATTCATTCAGGATTTGGACAGTCATGTGAAATATTAATCCTCTTATTATCATCATATGATATTAAGACGGATCTTTATTTTAGCCTCATTTTATGACGCTATGTATATCAGACGGTTTAAGATCCACAGGATTTAATTACTATAAAATTGGTGTGCATTAGCCACCCATGGGACCAGCTCTTAAACAAACACCGCCCCTTGCACGTGACCATAACGAATCATCGGAATCTGACTATCGGTTTCTTATAGCCACATACTCTTCTTATCCTCTAATCTATCAACACTTATTGATAATTAGACGGATTCATTATCTCATCGAAATACTCATTGTTGATCTATAGCGCCTCGCTATATACAATATATTTACCACCAACTGCTCCTCTATTTGAATGGCTCGACGAATAAATAGACGGAGTAAACAAAGCAAAAATGCTAAACGCATTCGTAATTATTTACGGGGAGTTAAAGCTCACTGCAAGGAAACTACGGCCACAGGGGGAAAGTTTGTTCTAAATCTATCAAGATACAACTTATCCCAACATGAACTCTCAGTTCTAAGCAAAGGCTTAAAATTTATTCCAACGCCTAAAAGCGACAATGCTAAAAGCCTGCTGCTCAAAGATTTTGAAGAATTTGCCAGGAAACTCAGATGCAAATTCCACTTTGATACAAGAGACGACAATGCCATTCACCCCTTTAACACAAAATCTGGCTACAAACCGCCATTTACATGCAGCGAACTCGAGGAATATATAGATAAAACAAAATTGGAACTTTCCTCTTTGGAAATTGCAAAAAAGAGATCAAACATCTCAAATGCTGAAAGAGAAGCTATTTTATCTCTTAAAAATAACAACAACATTGTTATTAAAAAAGCAGATAAAAGCAACACAATTGTCATCATGAGCAAAGACCAGTATGTCTTAGAAGCACAAAGCCAACTGCAATCTAAACACTATATGCAAGTATCTGAACCCAACATGCTCAAACTGCATGAAAACATTCAAAATAAACTTGCCGCAATGCATTCAAATGGGTCACTGGACAAAGAAACTTACAGATTTCTTAATGACAAAAAACCTTCACTCAAATGTGGGCATTTGTACCTCTTACCGAAAACCCACAAAATACCAGCAAACATTTACAATGCTCTAATAAACGGTCAGTGCAGCATTAGGAAATTACCACCTGGTAGACCAATTATCTCGCAATGCGATACGCCAACGAGGAAAATAGGACAATATTGCGATTACTTTCTTGTACCCATTGTACAAAAACAATCAACTTATATCAAAGACACTACGGACTTTATCACCAAAATCGAAGGCCTCACATTGCCAACAAACGCATTATTAATTACTTATGATGTGACGAGCATGTACACAAACATGGAATTCAACGAACTTCTCTCATCAGTAAATGAGGCTTACACACAGGCCAATAAAACGCAATTAGACATTCCATATCCGGACCCTGAGGATCTAAACTTCTTACTGAAATGCGTCTTGGAAAACAATTACTTTGAATTCGACGGAAAATATTACAAACAAATAATAGGAGCAAGTATGGGGGCAGTCCCCAGTCCAGAGATCTGTGACATCAGAATGTATCATATCACAAAGCATATAATGGCACAATTTCGTCATGCCAGCAAAATTGTCTTCCACGGCAGATACCGTGATGACGGTTTCATAATATTCAATGGAACGCAATCAGAGATAGAAGAATTCTTTAATATCGGCAATCACTGTCACAAGCATCTCAGATTTACATTTGAAATTTCTCCATCTGCTGTCAACTTCCTTGATACTACAATTTATAAAGGACAGAAATTTCAAAATTTTAACAAACTTGATATCAAGTCGTTTATCAAACCAACAAATAATTTTCAGTATCTACACAGACAGAGCGCTCATAGCCCAGCTGTGTTTAAGGGATTCATTAAAGGAGAATGCATTAGACATGCAAGAAACACCTCTGACCCTGAAATATTACATGCAACACTTAATGACTTCAAGACGCACTTATCAAAGCGAGGCTACTCTACTTCGGAAATTGATCCTATTATCAAGGAAACGGTCAACACAAACCGATCAAAACTCATCATCAAAAAGACTAAAGAACAGTCATTACGTAACCCTACAGTACTGGTTACTAAATTTAACCCTTGCGTTAAAGGACTGAAAAAACGAATTCTAAAATATTGGAACACCATTCTTAGAAATCCAGAATGCAAAACTTTATTTAATTCTCAACCAATCATTGCTTACAGCAAACACAAGAATATAGGTGACGAGATAATCCGGTCTCACCTAAAACAAACACCATGATTTATGTCCGTGACCCCTGATGAGGCTTCTTAATAGCCGAAACACTCTACAACTACTTGCATAATTCAAATCAGATATTAATCTGCTCTATGCAAAAAACATATCTACTTAAAGTGTGGTTTGGAGTGTCGGGTCCTAATAAATCTCTTACAAGTTTGGTTGATTGATGTCGCTAATTTTCACACTTTGACTAGGGACAATGTCCCACCGGCATCATCCCGTGCATCGCCCTCCCTTGGACAGCGATCGACTTGTGTGGTTTATTTGGTCATCCAACAATCCGGCCACACTCTTTGCTTCTATTGTCCTCTAAGACATTTTATTACCAGCACTTCCTTTACCAAATCAGCACATGCTTGTAAAGGATTGAACTGCTACTTCAAAGATCGTCTTTTACGCTTCTCTTATAATCAAATACTTCGGCTTGCTCAAGTATACACATACAGTAGTGCCCTTCATTCAATTACTTTGTACCAATGCAAGAAAACCACGAGAATATCAGATTGTGAATACTAGGATATATTAAAGGACCAGATCAGCTTAAACCAGGAAGAATTCATTCAGGATTTGGACAGTCATGTGAAATATTAATCCTCTTATTATCATCATATGATATTAAGACGGATCTTTATTTTAGCCTCATTTTATGACACTATGTATATCAGACGGTTTAAGATCCACAGGATTTAATTACTATAAAATTGGTGTGCATTAGCCACCCATTGGACCAGCTCTTAAACAAACACCGCCCCTTGCACGTGACCATAACGAATCATCGGAATCTGACTATCGGTTTCTTATAGCCACATACTCTTCTTATCCTCTAATCTATCAACACTTATTGATAATTAGACGGATTCATTATCTCATCGAAATACTCATTGTTGATCTATAGCGCCTCGCTATATACAATATATTTACCACCAACTGCTCCTCTATTTGAATGGCTCGACGAATAAATAGACGGAGTAAACAAAGCAAAAATGCTAAACGCATTCGTAATTATTTACGGGGAGTTAAAGCTCACTGCAAGGAAACTACGGCCACAGGGGGAAAGTTTGTTCTAAATCTATCAAGATACAACTTATCCCAACATGAACTCTCAGTTCTAAGCAAAGGCTTAAAATTTATTCCAACGCCTAAAAGCGACAATGCTAAAAGCCTGCTGCTCAAAGATTTTGAAGAATTTGCCAGGAAACTCAGATGCAAATTCCACTTTGATACAAGAGACGACAATGCCATTCACCCCTTTAACACAAAATCTGGCTACAAACCGCCATTTACATGCAGCGAACTCGAGGAATATATAGATAAAACAAAATTGGAACTTTCCTCTTTGGAAATTGCAAAAAAGAGATCAAACATCTCAAATGCTGAAAGAGAAGCTATTTTATCTCTTAAAAATAACAACAACATTGTTATTAAAAAAGCAGATAAAAGCAACACAATTGTCATCATGAGCAAAGACCAGTATGTCTTAGAAGCACAAAGCCAACTGCAATCTAAACACTATATGCAAGTATCTGAACCCAACATGCTCAAACTGCATGAAAACATTCAAAATAAACTTGCCGCAATGCATTCAAATGGGTCACTGGACAAAGAAACTTACAGATTTCTTAATGACAAAAAACCTTCACTCAAATGTGGGCATTTGTACCTCTTACCGAAAACCCACAAAATACCAGCAAACATTTACAATGCTCTAATAAACGGTCAGTGCAGCATTAGGAAATTACCACCTGGTAGACCAATTATCTCGCAATGCGATACGCCAACGAGGAAAATAGGACAATATTGCGATTACTTTCTTGTACCCATTGTACAAAAACAATCAACTTATATCAAAGACACTACGGACTTTATCACCAAAATCGAAGGCCTCACATTGCCAACAAACGCATTATTAATTACTTATGATGTGACGAGCATGTACACAAACATGGAATTCAACGAACTTCTCTCATCAGTAAATGAGGCTTACACACAGGCCAATAAAACGCAATTAGACATTCCATATCCGGACCCTGAGGATCTAAACTTCTTACTGAAATGCGTCTTGGAAAACAATTACTTTGAATTCGACGGAAAATATTACAAACAAATAATAGGAGCAAGTATGGGGGCAGTCCCCAGTCCAGAGATCTGTGACATCAGAATGTATCATATCACAAAGCATATAATGGCACAATTTCGTCATGCCAGCAAAATTGTCTTCCACGGCAGATACCGTGATGACGGTTTCATAATATTCAATGGAACGCAATCAGAGATAGAAGAATTCTTTAATATCGGCAATCACTGTCACAAGCATCTCAGATTTACATTTGAAATTTCTCCATCTGCTGTCAACTTCCTTGATACTACAATTTATAAAGGACAGAAATTTCAAAATTTTAACAAACTTGATATCAAGTCGTTTATCAAACCAACAAATAATTTTCAGTATCTACACAGACAGAGCGCTCATAGCCCAGCTGTGTTTAAGGGATTCATTAAAGGAGAATGCATTAGACATGCAAGAAACACCTCTGACCCTGAAATATTACATGCAACACTTAATGACTTCAAGACGCACTTATCAAAGCGAGGCTACTCTACTTCGGAAATTGATCCTATTATCAAGGAAACGGTCAACACAAACCGATCAAAACTCATCATCAAAAAGACTAAAGAACAGTCATTACGTAACCCTACAGTACTGGTTACTAAATTTAACCCTTGCGTTAAAGGACTGAAAAAACGAATTCTAAAATATTGGAACACCATTCTTAGAAATCCAGAATGCAAAACTTTATTTAATTCTCAACCAATCATTGCTTACAGCAAACACAAGAATATAGGTGACGAGATAATCCGGTCTCACCTAAAACAAACACCATGATTTATGTCCGTGACCCCTGATGAGGCTTCTTAATAGCCGAAACACTCTACAACTACTTGCATAATTCAAATCAGATATTAATCTGCTCTATGCAAAAAACATATCTACTTAAAGTGTGGTTTGGAGTGTCGGGTCCTAATAAATCTCTTACAAGTTTGGTTGATTGATGTCGCTAATTTTCACATTTAAACAAGTGTTTATACGATTTTGGACCTGTCTACTCATTTTGGCTGTTTAGTTTTGAACGTGAAAATGGTGTTTTGGGCTCTATTCCAACAAACAAAAGAGATGTAGAGATACAGCTAATGAGGAAATTTTTGAAATATAATTATTGTGAAGATTTGTTGTGCAATGATTTTGAATGTACAGAGGAAAATTTTGGAACTGATTTTCAAAAACTCCATGTCATGTATGATGATAGAAACAGGGGAACATTAAATGAAATGAATAAAGGTGTAAATTATGACTTTGTGAAAATGTGTTCTAAAGATGTACCCATTGATTCAGTTTTTTGGGCCATAGATTCATTTGATGGCATTAAGATTTCAACTTTAAAAAACTGCACATTAAGTGAGAGAGATGTTGAATTTTTGAAAAACATGTACAATACTTTGTATTCATCTGAAGAAATGAGAAACATGCATGTTTGTGACACATGTAGATCTGCTAAGTATGTAGACATTTTTGGTTCTGTTCTTGGTGTCAAAATGGGAAGGAGCAGCAGATCATCTATGATCATTGCATACTGGCACAAGGAAGATGGACATATATGTGCATTTGATGATATGGAGCTTACACCAAGGCCTGGACAAATACAAAAACTTATTGTACATAATGTGATTGTTGGTGAAAAGTCTTATGTTCATTTGTTAGCCCGCGTCCAGTGGTTTTCAAAACCTGATGAAAGAACTTTCAAGCACTATGGAAAGCCTGTGGAAGCATGGCACAGCAACATATTTGATGCAGAAGGGCCATCTACATATATTCCAGTTCAACGAATCAAAGCAAAATTTGTGTATGCATTTGATGAAATAAGAGGCAAAAATGTTATTGTTGTTATGCCACGAGAAAGGTTTCTCTGTTGAATGCTTGAATTTTGTCATGCTTGAATGTAATAAGGTGGATTTGTGAATGAAATCAAATTGAAAAGTTGTTTGCATTTTATGAATTTAATAGTTTTAAATTTGCATATATTTTATGAGTTTAATTTTGTTACTTTGACAATGACCGAATACATCGATATTTCATTTGTGTGAATCTGGACACATGGAGCACATGGTACTTTTTTTTTACACATTATTTTTACACATTCAATTTTCTTTTTTCATTTTTGTAGGGTATTTACACAAGTGGTACTGCTTCGTGAAGTCAGACACACACGTTTCGAAGGAGCACATGGTACTTTTTTTTTACACATAATTTTTACACATTCATTTTTCTTTTTACATTTTTGTAGGGTATTTACACAAGTGGTACTGCTTCGTGAAGTCAGACACACACGTTTCGATGTGTGAAGCTTGACACATGGAGCACATGGTACTTTTTTTTTACACATTATTTTTACACATTCATTTTTCTTTTTACATTTTTGTAGGGTATTTACACAAGTGGTACTGCTTCGTGAAGTCAGACACACACGTTTCGATGTGTGAAGCTTGACACATGGAGCACATGGTACTTTTTTTTACACATTATTTTTACACATTCATTTTTCTTTTTTCATTTTTGTAGGGTATTTACACAAGTGGTACTGCTTCGTGAAGTCAGACACACACGTTTCGATGTGTGAAGCTTGACACATGGAGCACATGGTACTTTTTTGCACTTTATTTTTACACATTCATTTTTCTTTTTACATTTTTGTAGGGTATTTACACAAGTGGTACTGCTTCGTGAAGTCAGACACACACGTTTCGATGTGTGAAGCTTGACACATGGAGCACATGGTACTTTTTTGCACTTTATTTTTACACATTCATTTTTCTTTTTTTTTTTTTTACATTTTTGTAGGGTATTCACACAAGTGGTACTGCTTCGTGAAGTCAAACACACACGTTTCGAAGGAGCACATGGTACTATTTTTGCACATTTATATTTACACATTTGCTTTTATTTTTTACATTTTTGTAGGGTATTCACACAAGTGGTACTGCTTCATGAAGTTAATATTCTCTTTTTACATATTTGCACAGGGTACTTATTGTGTACATAAGCAAATGTAAGAGGTTTAATTGTTGTTTATGCTGCTCTTTGTTAATTGATATTTGGATAATATGCTGGTTTTAAAACAAGTTTGGCTTCAATATGTAACAACAACAATATGTAGGTTATTTTTTTCAAGTTTGTGTTTGAAGTAGCATATAGAGTTAATGGGCGAATGTTATTGTTATTTCATACAGTTTGTAACCACTTTAAATATATGTACACGTGTGACTATAAATAGATGGTAACTTGCTATCATACATCATAATTGTAAGTATATTTCCATCTCAACGTGTATAGTTTTTTAAAGCATTTTTTATATAATGGTATTCATTGTTCATCCTTACATTGTTAAATTCTTTCTTTTTGAATGATGATTCTGAAATAAACAGACTTGTTTATTAAAAATATGTTCTTCTGTCTTATTTTTAGCGTTTTGAAGAAGAGGTTACAAACTTGACAAATTTATATTCAATTCAACACATACAGAATATTAAAGGATTGAAGCTAATTTCAACTTATGTTATCCGATATAACATAACTTGGGGCAGTTTACGCTTTATAAACCGCGAAGCGGTTTATAAAAAAGCATAAACTGACCCAAGTTTTAAATTTGTTATATCAGATAGCATAAGTTGAAATTAGATTCATTAGCTTTAATTCCAGTGTAGACAATGAGACAATATTTCCTCCTGAAAAAGACTTCAAATTGAACATTATTTTAAAATTAAAGTCAAGCGTAGTAATATATTTTTTACGTAACTAATTGTGACGTAGGCAAGTTATGTTATCCAAAAATATTATATGTTCCTTTGAATGATTCAGCCAATCAAATTGCTTGAATCAAGTGAAATTAAATTACTTATAATTAAGAATTATACTCATGAACAAGGCCTACCTAGATAAATACCTTATATTAATTTTAATCAAATTTACTGTTCTGTAAATATGAAAGGTATACTTTAATAACGATTTACTGTTCCGTAAATATGAGAGGTATACTTTAATTACAAATAAGTATTGTAAAGATGATCTTTGCATCCTTGGTCAAAAGTGGACATCTTTTCTCGATTTTAAGAGATTGAAAATATTCAATTTACTTTTCCGTAAATATGAAAGACGATATCTGAAAATATTTAAGTATTGTAAAGAAGGTCTTTGCATCCTCAGTCAAAGATCAACTTGTTTTCTCAAATTTAAGAGATATAAAAATGTTAAATTTACAGTTCAGTAAATATGAAAGATGTAATTTAAATACATTTTAGTATTGTAAAGATCATCTTTGCATCTTTACTTGAATTAAAGTTAATACAAAGGTAACCTTGATATTCTCTGTATCTTTAATCAAATTTACTTTTGACGTAAAGTTTTGTAAAGGTGTTTTTTCAAGCAGTGGTTAGTGATGTAAAACTCAGTAAAGCTTGTAGTGAATCAAACCCACAATGCCATCATTTATTTACTTATATCCTAAGTGTTTAAGTCTGCTGGATAGCTTAATTTATAGGTATTAATGTGTTTTAATTCTTAATAGTATGAAAGTAAGGTGTAAATCTTGCAGGAACGCTAGTATTTCATAAAAGAGTTCATGTGTAGCATTTTGAAAAGTTGTATAAATATCTGTTTTATATCTTAAATATTTTGTAGCAATATCTGCTAGATATCTTAAGAAAGTTATAGTTAGACATCATTAGGGAGTTATTGATGTAAATATTTTGTAGCAATATCTGCTAGATATCCTTAGAAAGTACTACATTGTACTTTGATGTTATTTTTATAGCAATATCTGCTGGATATCCTTAGAAAGTACTACATTGTACTTTGATGTTATTTTTTGTAGCAATATCTGCTAGATATCCTTAGAGAGTACTACTTTGATGTTATTTATTTTAGCAATATCTGCTAGATATCCTTAGAAAGTACTACATTGTACTTTGATGCTATTTTTGTAGCAATATCTGCTAGATATCCTCCGGGAGAAGAAGAAGAGTGAGAAACACACCACCTATAGATACGGTCTATCTAAGGCGAGGGATGGCCTTAAGAACCCGGGGTTTGGACCAATCGCTGACGAGGACCAGGTGGGTTCTATGATACTGTAGGTTTATTAAGTTAAGGTGGTATCAAAGTTTAATGTTTTGGCACTAAATCCGTTTTTGTTCTCATGTAAATTCATGGACAGCTTCCTTTTCCTATTCAGTCTGTAGTCAAATCAATACTGAGTTGATAACCTACATTTAATTTTGTCATGAAAACTTTATAATTTAGAAATTCACTAGATATAATGAACTCATAATGTATAGAATTTTGGATATTGTGAAGCAATAATAACAAAGCTCCTTATTCATGATTTTAGAAAACATTTTCTTACTATGCTTCCATGTTGACCAAAATATGATATACATATACTTTAAAGAAATGTATTTATTCCTATCTTGTTTTCTTTTTAGCATGATGACATTTTGAACACCATGTTGGCTTGGTACAAACAGGAGACAAAGTTTGCTAGTGATGAGTTCCCTGACTGGAACTACGTCCTGGATGTTTGGATCCCAGAGGTGGGTGTTATGTCTGATATAACTTTACATTGTCAGTAAGGGATTCAAACTATTGTATTATTGATGTACGTAAGAAGTTTATGTTGCATAAGTATAAGTATTGTTTAGTCTTTCCACTAAAACTTAAATCATAATGAAATTTTCAATTGGGAAATAGACAAGTATATATTTACACACTCATATATAGAACTTGGTGTAAAGATGGTTATTAAGCTCAAAATCAAAAAGGGAAATACAGGACAATCTGAATTTCTTTTAAAACTAGCTTCATTGAAATAATAAGAACAGGTAAAAATGACGCTTGAATAATTGCAGGCCATAGTGTATGCCTTAATAAAGTTGAAGAAGTACACTCGTAAGAAGGCGTGGCAGCGGTTTGAGAAAGGTGTGTACATAACAAAGAAAGAGAGAGCGGAGGTCCACAAGTCGATACTGGAGAGCGCTAAAAGGATATCACCCGAGGACGTACAGAGGTACGAGGAAAACCTAAAGGACAGGATGAACGTCATCTGTCAACGGAGCGGACTCCAGAATATCATATTGTGATTAAGATCTAAAGGACAGGATGAACGTCATCTGTCATAGGAGTGGACTCCAGAATATCATATTATGATTGCCATCTAAAGGACAGGATGAATGTTATCTGTGAAAGGAGTGGACTTCAGAATATCATATTATGATAACGATTTACAGGACAGGATGAAAGGCACGGACTTCAGAATATCATATTATGATTACGATTTACAGGACAGGATGAAAGGCGCAGACTTCAGAATATCATATTATAATAACGAGAGAATGAAGCAGAGAAGGATCTTATGGAAAACCTCATCAATCACCATTACGGAAACCAAAATGTATGAAAGTGTGATCCATGAAAAAGCTTGTCATCTTATGTTGATTAGGGTACACGATATGCAGGTGCTCTTCAAGTATCAGCTCAGGGGATTCCTAATGACCACTTTATGATGACTACTGTACGGTATACAAGGGCATGAGTTGTTCAACAACACACCACTAAGGTTGGCTCTGTAACATCAGGCTTTGATAATTTGGGGCATACTGTCTGTGAAGATGTATACAGATTGATTTCTTTGATTCGTCAATTAGTGGAAGCTAAAGGACCATTTATGATTAAAATGAAACCTAGTCTATCTTACATGTACCACTGGAAATAACAAAACAATGGAGTTTGATCTTATTACCTCAATGCAGGCCTGTAGTTTCATGGATAATTTACAACCATTATAATTAATTGTTTTCAATAATATATTGCTGACAAATACACATATACAATTTTATCCTTAAACCTGGCTGTAACAGGTGTAAGTTGAAATAATATTATTAATTCATTTTTGACTTCATTTTTATAAAATGCATACTTAACTTGCCAGTGTACTTAATAGAGAATGAGAGGAAGGAACTGCTGCATATAAATAATTGTTTCAGATTTAAAAGCAATTGTAAAAATTCAAACAGTATAGCAATATTTCCTGTGTTGTCTTTAATGAACTGTCTTATAATGCTTATAAATTTTATGGGAAAGAAATTAATTGACTTTCATCTGCTCAATACATTTGTGTTGTTTTTTTTTTTGTTTTTTTTTGCTGTCATTTTAAGGGAGATAACTCTGCCATGAGATCAATCAACAATTCATTTATAAAATTTCTGTCTACATCAATGTTTCAAATCAAATTTTGGTCCCATATCATTAATCTATATATTTTGAAAAGAAATTATTTTATTTCTCATAATATTCATTAGAGATGGGAACCCTCCCCCCTTTTAACTAGGATAGACATAATTGTATATCGTATCTTAAGGTTTGTGAATGTAAATGCTACCTGGTGGTTATGTGTATATTGTTTAAATGTGTTTATTTGGTTTGTGCAGCTAGAAGCTTAATCCAAGTATTATCATACATGTAATAGGGAGGAAATCCCATGTCAGAAAATTTTCTTGTTTATCATTATTATCATTTAATATATTTCAGTAAGGATGTTTGGTGTGTAGAATTTGGTGCAGTCAAATTACGTTGTAAAACATACAATGAATTACAATTAGTTTGAAATTTAATGTTTGAAATTTGCATTTTTTAATGAAATTATGACAAGAAAAAGTTGGTTGTGATTTTAGTCATGCTTTACAGGCATTAAGGTTGGCAATGATGTAGGGAGCTATGATAATGAACAATGGTTTATTGTTAAAAGGTAAGGCAAAAGTTTAATATATTTGTTAATAATTATGTAAATAGTTTTGATTTTGTTTATACAAAATTTTAATTATGTTTTAATTGTTATATAGCTTTTATGTGTCAGGGAAAATGAAAATAAAATAAAAATCAGTTCTGCTTCATATGTTTTTTTTCTTTTAAAAGAGGTCGTGTCAAAGTCCTGTTTTAGTCTACCTGTTGAGAAGGAGGGATGAAAACATAGTGATATTTATTCTTTAAGGTCCCTCTGGAGAATATATCACTCATATGGGGACACCACCACTTGCAGGTGGAGAGCTGCAAATTTATTGCTATACTCAGCACTCAAGGCCATTGTGCAGGGAGGGATCTTTATCATGCCAGGACCTATTGCGACATGGGACCTCGGTTTATACGGTTACATCCAAAGAACTGGTCTTTACCTCTCACAGTGAATTTAAACCCACAACATATGAATTAGCTCCTAACCCTGCAACTCAAGGGCAGAGGATCTAACCACTCAACCATTCACTATGATAAATTAAAGTCCAGGCTTTTTGGATCATTGACAGCTACTTTTTCAATTAGAATTTAAATTGTAAATTTACTTACCTGATCATTGGTCAATTGCAAAATTATTTTGTTAAAACATTCTGCCTAAGTACCCTGAAGTTGAAATCAAAAATATGCTCAAGTTTCTGATTGACAATATCGATGAGCTGTTTGAAGACGAGGTCTTCCAACAATCTAGTGGAATTCTCGTGGGTACCAATTGCGCTCCGTTATCAGCAGACTTATTTTTGTATTCATATGAAGCAGAATTTGTGCAAAATCTTATGCTTGAAAAGATAACACTTGGTCAATACAATGGCCTTGACAGCAAATACAATTTAACACTGAGTCGAAATTTGATTGACGTTTTTCATACTAATTGTTAGTCCATAATTTATACAGTTAACTGACGACGGATTTTCCCGTTATTTCCCGATCATGACAAGTAGCACACGGCGTATGTTATCGGTTGGCAGGGGATGCTCACTCCTCCATGGCACCTGATCCCACCTCTGATGTTTCGGAGGTCTGTGTTTGCTCTGCTCCTATTTTGTATCGTTTTCTGGACCTTGATATTGAATACTATTCGTTATCTCCATATCTTTCTGATCCGTGGTGACCATAATGATTGATATAATTTTTCTAATATACGTGCACAAACTCAAACACAGAAATTGGCCAATACCTTGTGGTAAAATATCTAAGCAAATAATCAAGGGTTTCTAGTCTGACACTTCATCTTTATGATAAATGATTATGTACCTCATCAAAAATCAGAATTAGAGATGTCCCCATGTCTAATGGAAAATAATTAATCCCTATAATTCCCTGAATCCACAGTCACTGGAACATTAGTCAAACTGTATGGACAATGGAGAGCTCAACATCAACACAGACAGCAAACAGCTCTCTAAAAGTGATGAGGGGAAAAGCTGAAACGAAAACTGACGCTTTAAACCTCTATCCCAGGACGTAGCGTCTTATGCTTTGGAAAAAAGTTCCTGTTAAAAATCTTTATCTATTCAGAAAATATGTAAAATGCCCCAAGCACTGGGACCAAAATAAAAAAAATAGATTGGAAGGAAATTATCAACTGTGAAATGTATGTATGACGTCACGTAGGCAAAGTGCTAAAAGTCAAAAGACGCTCGACTTGATGACGTTTTTTATACCATTTGATGCACCAGAGGTATACATATTTTTTCAGTATTTATAGATGATTTACATTTCATGCAGTCTTTTAACAGTTGACGGAATTTCCGTAGGGTCTGGCTTTTTACGTACGTTGCCTACGTAAAGACAGAGGCAACAACGGGTTGCTGTGCAGTCTCTCATAAATATTCCCCTTTAGAACGTCTAAACTGTCACCAGAGAGAGCCTTGAATAAGTTCTTATCAACCCTTAATATGACGTTGACGCGTAAAAGAGCCACGCAGGATCGGGTTATACACCCTGCCATCTGTTTAATCGTCAACATACTACCAAACAACAGCTGTGACTATAAGAGGCTTTTATAATCATTATATTAACCATAAAACTAAAGAAACCAAAAGCGCGATTTGGGTTTTATAGTTGGTCATCTATACGTTGTTGTTCTCACTGGTGCATGCGCACCATTTGCCTTCTTTGGTTTATGGCCCAGTGTAGCCCGTTTTTGTCAAGACTTTCTCGCAAAAAGTCACATTTTATTTACCCATTTGACTGCTCTCCGGAAAGGTCATCTTTTTCTCAGTAAACATCTGTATGATTACGTGGACTTGATAGCTTCGAAATGCCCAAGCTGGTCTCAACACACGAACTCCAATCAAAGAAAACCAAGGCAGGAAAACATTCACGTTAATGAGAAATTTCAATTTCAACTTTTTTTTTTTTAGGGGGGGGGGGGGGGGTATCGTCATTAGAGCTTTAATCACTATAATGAATAATGAGGCTAAATCAAATGGATTTTTGGTTACATTTTCATTAAAGACGAATGTAAACGTTAGATAGGTAAACTAGAAAACACATAAGGAAAAATAAACTTATTTCACATTAAAGTTATAACCACGCGTGTCTTTTATTTCCCAATTCATATATGTATTATTGCAAAATTTTATTATGCAGCAAATTGTTACATCGGTTATAAAACATACATCTTTTATTTTATAGAGTACAAGACAGTACTAGTGCTGTATATTATTTCAGATATTTTATTTTCTTCACTTGTCTGCTCCACAATTCAGGTACAAACAAATTGTCATTTTTATCTGTACACGGTCCCAATGGATTACTCAGTCCACATTCTATGTAACGGAGAAACTGTCCATCCTGGTCTATGATGTGGACACAGTCATTGTAATAATCAGCTGTAAGGATGTGACTCTGACTGTCTGTGGTAATTCCTCTTGGACCGAATAATTTGTTCTTTGGAGCAGGAGTATGTCCAGTGTACCTGAATCTCAGATTCCCGGCTCGATTGACCACCACTATTGCTTTAGCTTCATTGTCAGTCACACAGATATCCAGGTTCCTGTTCTCAGTTTTGTGTCTGCTACGACTACCAGCTGAGTAGAGAAGATTACCTTGATCATCAAACTGAATGGTTTGTTTCTCTGTGGAGCCAGAGTAACGGACAACTTTTGATTGTTTTTTATCATCACTGACCATGATAACCAGGAGGTCACCAGAGGAGGTACTACAGACACCTTGAGGTTTCCAGTTCTGTAGTCTGATCACCTCCTCTATCTTCTCATTCTTCACAATGTTCATAGTTCTATCACTGTAATCAGTATAAACTAGATCTCCACTTTTTGTCACTGCTATGTCCCATGATACGTTCCCTGACTTGGTTGTGACTGACTTGAGTAGTGATCCCTGATTGATGCTGAAGAGTTTCATGGTGTTGTCATCTCCTCTTGTCCAGATCTCTACATCACCAAGACAGGCCACATTGTGGAGTCGACGACTATATCCAGTGTTTATGGTGGTAACACTCTCTGGTTCATCACGCAGCTGTTTGACTGGAGCAGAGGGCATATCCTGGGCACAGGGGTCCATCATTAGATTTCGAAACTAAAGCAAAAAAAAAAAACACCTCAACATTGATAACATATTTATGTATTGGGTTAAAGGGAAACATGCGTTTTTTCACACCAGTAAACACTGTTTTCTTACGGCAAATAGGTAAAAAGGTAGATTGTTAACACATCAGCCAAAGAGCAGTTAATCTTTTCAACGGAGAGGGACAAGCCTAAAAAAGATGTGTTTGTGAAACACTGATGCCCCCTAGTGGTGGATCTTGGAGTTTGTTTGTCAAATGAGGTACGTCTAACTCCAAGGCAAAAGATAAAAAATGTCATCTTAACTAAAGATTTGAATCAATGAATATATATATTTGAAATATGGAAGTACTTACTTTTAAAAGTTATCATAAAAATTCAAGTAAAAGTTTTTTTTAAAAGCGGGTCAAGGACGAAGGGCAAGATCTAAGGGTTTAAACATATGGTACTCAGGGGAAGACACAAAACACATTATTACTACGTCTATCTATCCATCATTTAAAACACCATTTTTAAAAATCAGTTACCAGTATTTAAAAATGTAATTAGATTTTTTAAAACTCGGAATTACCCAAATTTGGTTATATTTATAAATAATAAGAATAGCCGCTTTTAAAAAATAAATACACTTTATTTTACTATGCTGAATTTTTATTTTAATGTTCAGACTAATTGCGACCAAAAATAAATTGATACCGATAAAAAAATAGCACAAATGAATTAACTGATAATTAACTGTAATATTTTCAAATCTAACACTAAAATGTATTTTATTATCAAGTTTAATTTCCTTTTAACCTTATATTTCACCTAAACAAACAATTACAATTTTAGAAATATTATCTATTACGAAATTCTGGTTGGGATCTGTTTTATTTCGATTGGGATAAGCCAAATTGATAAAAAATATTTTTTTTTTTTAATTTCACTATTATACTGGCATATCTTTTTAAAATACATATGATTGACTGACATATTCTTTGAAGTTAGGACTAGTTTTATGAAATTTTAACCATAGGTTTAGAAAATATTAGCAAATTATATATGTGCTTTATTTTCATTTTTTTTTTCAAAAATAAAAATGTCTATCCAACCTTTATTAACATATTATCAAACATTCATATTATGCATTTATTAAGACAAATTTGTTTACCCTAAAGAATCTTATATGCAAATTATACTTTTTCCTATGAAAAATAGGAAAAATTCGTATGAGATAACGAAGAGTTGATATTGGCCTTTTATTGCTGAACACACTACCTAACAGGAATGTATGGAGTTTCATATACGACCGTCAACTGTTTACTGGCAACGGTTTCTAGTTATAGGTGATATTATGAGTTTTATTATCTTTTTATCTTTAAAATACATGCGTGAATGAAGGATATGGAGATAACGAACAGTATTCAATATCAAAGTCCATAAAATCACTAAATACACTGTATTAAATAGAAGCAAAGCAAACACGGACCTACAAAACATTAGAGGTGGGATGATTGGCATGGAGGGGTTCAGCATCCCCAGCCCACCGGTCACACCCTCCGTGTTGCTCTTGTCGTGATTGAGAAATAACGGGAAAATTCTTGTCAATTCAGTGTATAAATAATGGACTAACACGTAGTATGAAAAACGTCAGTCAGCATTTGACTCAATGATAAATTTTATTTGCCGACAAGGTCATTGTATCGACCATAGAACTTACAAAATAAGTAAGGCCGGGAAGTTGACGATAGAAAAGATAAAGTCATCACGTTTTATCTCAAGCTCACCGGGATATATTGCATTAACATAGGAATGGGGATTACCATGATTGTTAATTGACAATTCGTTGTCGATATATCTAAATGTCGAGTTGAAGACCACAGCATAAACTATGCTTGCAATGATATCGCAATAATTACAAAATATGGGTCTATTCAGGAATTCTAAACGACGAGGGCGATGAAGGAAATAAAAAATATGTTTTATGAAAGTTCCCATAAATATCCATAAGAATATGAAAAAAAAAACTTCAAATGTATTAACTTTTGAGAACTGAATTTGGAGTTACACATGTAGTGGACATAATCACTATCGTTCGTTCTTCTTTTCTTGCATAAGATTTGTCTATAACCAATAATAGATGGCTGTAAGCAGCTGGCAGTTGGCAGTGAGCAGTTGACAGTAAGCAGTTGGCCGTCGTATATGGAATATCCTAAGAATGTCTTAAAGGTCTATGAAATAAAATATTGGTTTGGTATTCCTCCTTAAAATTTATGCAATTTATTTTTTATGCAAGGATTTGCCAAAGCCTGCTCTTAGTGTAGCAAAAAGTGGGGAAAGCAGGCAACCTATTTTCAAAAGAAATTATACTACAGTTCTAGACTTTTCTCCAAAACAAGTAGCTAGGGTAGGGGGTTGGGGTGTTCGGTCCTAGCACGTACTACAAGCCTGCACATTTACATTAGACAATTCAATATATATTTATTGTTTAAAAATGAAGGTGTGTTGAATTTTCCTGTGGGTTAAATTTGTGGGTTGAATTTAAGTGGATTAAGCAGGCAACCTATTAATAAAAAAAAAGTATATTAAAACTACAGCTGAAGACTATTCTACAAGACAATTGGGAGGGGATGTGTTGTTTGGTCCTGATACATACTACAAGCCTGCACATATATATAGACAACTCAATGTACATGCATTGGTTAAAAATAAAGATTTATTGAATTTTCATTTATACAGAAATTTTGTTTCCTATTGTTAAAGCCTATGGAATAGAATTTTTAATAATTTTTTTTATCTTTTCAATTGCAAAAAATGATTACCTGACAGTTCAGCAAGTGTGGTTGTCCTGTGTATGGATTCTGATCACGTGACACACCTGTGTTATCTACCTGTCACGTGCTTATACTTCCTTATGAAGAAGGAGATTAAAACAGCTTATTAAATGCAAATACTGCCTTTTAAAATGCCAGATTTATTTCATAAAATACAAATAGACTAAATTAATCAGATAATGGATTTATCGTAACTGTCCTCAACCTTCACGAAAGCTAGGAGATATTAAATCTCATTTGAATACAGGTCTATCACAGAAAAATAAACCTTGGTTATAATTTTTGAATGAGAAAAATATGAATTTGATAGTTAAACACTTGTGCATTGCCTATCACAAGACATTTCCAAATGAGCTTTTTAAAAAAAATGACTTCCTTCATTGAGTTTTAATGTTATCAATCTTTTATTATAGTTAAAACAATTCAATATATTCTACACCTTCTCCTTAACCAATATAATCAGTCAAATTACACACTTACTTGTCACAAAGTGTCAAAGGGTGTTTATAACAGAAATAGTAAAAATAGCTTAAAAACTTCAATAATTCTTTAGCCAAAAATGATACAACTTGGTTAAACTTGGGTAAGAAGGAAATATCAAATAAATTTAAGTTTGGATTGTGTGTTGTTTGGTCCTGATACGTACTACAAGCCTGCACATTTGTATAGACAATTCAATGTACATGTATTGTATAAAAATTAAGATTTATTGAATTTTTCATTTTTAAATAAATTTCAATTTTGTTTCCTATTGTTAAAGCCTATGGAATAGAATTTTTAATAATATTTTAACTTTTCAATTGCAAAAAAATAATTACCTAACAGTTGAGCAATTGTGGTTGTCCTGTGTATGGACTCTGATCATGTGACACACCTGTTTTATCTACCTGATAGGTGTTTATACTTCTTTATGAAGATGGAGATTCTGATTTACTTATATTTTTGTATTTCAGTGACAGAGAGAAAGAGACAGTGTATGAGTCAAGTGGAATGGATGTCCTCTCTATCCAGCATGAAAGTATGATGATATACATCAACACTGTACTAGAACAACGTGTCTTCAAATTTTAGTATTTTCATTGAATTCATCTCCGACTGTGACACAGATATTTCCTTGGGAAAAAAGGAAAAATGTTTATACATGTACACGTAGTTTAGAACGAGGCCATAATCAATAATGAGGCAGTGAAAATCCCTGGTCAGCAAAATTCAATTACCACACAAACTCTCTGATAAGTTTTTTTTTTCATCATTTGCATAATTCAGAGTTATGTTAGTAACATCTGACAATGCCTTATCACATTAATTTAGGTTGATTTCGTACTTTTTCCTGATAATTCTCGTTGAAAGTTTATAACTTTTTGACATACATAAACTATGAGTAATTTGATAAAAAATCATATTAATATTTGCGATTGTGTGTATGTTTTTCATACATTTTATGTAGGTAACTATCATGCAGATTTTACATTTGTATAAATTGACTTTATGTGCTAACCCAGACATTAAGGTTACATCTCTGACTAAAGTCAAAATAAAAAGACAAGCTGACAGTGTAAAAAGTATGTTCGGTAAAAGAAGAAAAAACATAGTGACAAAACTAGTGACACAACAGTGAATCAATCAAATGGTGAAAAAAAATTATAAAACTTCTGTCTCAAAAATATTCAGAATGGTTAAAATACCAACGTGTTCGAGTTACTAGTATTTTAAAGTAACGCCTACTGGACTTTTACGAGGAGCGCTGAATTTTACAGTTGACGATTACTTTTACACTTCAGCTAATGTACGGTAGCTCTTTTATGATATAAATATTTAGCTCAACGTTAATTAAACGAAAATAACGGGTTATTTCAATGCTCATAAAAGTTGTCCTTGAAGAATACGATAACCACCTTACCTCCAACTCCCGGTCTTCACATGCAAGTGCCCCTAACACCATACCTATGACCACTGTAAAGGTTTTCTTATGCACTTTCAATTCTGTACTTCCGTACATGATACAAGATTAAATGTCCAAGTAAACCGTCAACTGTAGAAGTCAGCGCTTCTCGTAAAAGTCCAATAGGAAGAAGAAATCTCTGTCTGGGAATAAGTCCAAGTCCTCAAATTAAACTGTGTTAAAATCGAACAGTGATAGTAATCAGGAAGATCAATTAATAGAGGGTGACGAATCACTGCCACAATTAATGAAACGAAATAAGACCAGGAAAGGTCAGATCAAAAATCCAACCTCAAAATTCACAAAAAGTGAAAACCATGTAAAAGAAAAGAGGAGAGATGAGACACGAGCAGAGATACAGAAGGACAGATATGAATTGTGTACGAGGGACAACACTGGTTACAAAGAGCGCAGTTCTCTGATCTTGTACGGTGGGAAGCTGGATTACAATGAACCCAGCTCTTCGATTCCATATGGTGAGAAAATGGATCACCCGGAGGGTAGCTCGCCAATACCGTACGGTGGAGACAGACAACAAGCAGCTCACAACCAATGATGATGGGAAAAGGTAAACAGAAAACTAACACCTACCATTTAACAGAATGTTCTGTTTAAGTGAAATTTGATATGCTCATGTTAGGTTGAAATTTCCTTCAGAGAGGACTTTGACCCCAATCTAGATGCTGATGACTGCTACAGTGATTCAGATGATGAAGACTTACTAGATGTACTTACCCCATCTAGACAAGGTTAGAGCATGTATATTATTCTTTGTCCACATCATGTCTTGGTTAGAAATTCTTAGAACACTTCATTGATGTCTGAGAAAGTTCATTTGGTCAGTTTACCCAAAGTGACCAAATCAATGTAAAGTAAGAAAATTTAATTGCATAGAGGATCAATGAAGTGCTCTAACCAACTTTTACTATGATCCCAAAACTCTACTACTTTCTTGCTATTCTGTGACCCTTTTCATAAAGAATCTTATGACTCAATGGCTAGAATTAAAACTTTTTCCCATTTTAACTAATTATCTAAGCTGCGAAAATCTTATTTTACTATTCCATAAACCATTATATCAATACTTCAGCATGCTCAGAATTAAACTAAAATAAATTATGTAGAAAAAAATATCTATATACATTGTAAAATAAATAATTACAGAATGGTTAAACTTTAGTCTAAGTTGTAAGATTTTTTGTGAAAAGGCCCAATGAATATTTCTCACCATGACTAATTGTTTAATTATTACTTTTCGTGCACATACTTTGGCATATTCAAAATTTAGCGCAATCAATGGGTATGGAGTTGTTGGTATAATCATGAATTAGCGCTACAAATGTTCTTACCGTATATTCTATTGAATCCACACTTTTGAAAAGTTATGTCAATTGGCTGCCATCTTTTGGGGAAAACCCATACAATCCTTACAGTAGCCTTTATAGTCTTCTGGTTTGTCACCTGACAGGAAAATTTACGTGCATGTTGCATATTAATGATTGGCCCAAAATGGGGCTACCCATATATCAACAGAAAACAATTAAACACAATAGATTTATTGGAGCACACTCAATTGTTTAGTACTAATAGCATATAGAAGAGGAATGTCTTTTCTTTCCCTTTAGACCTTTTGGTTGACCCTGCAAAGGGACATAACAGAACTATTGCAAAGTGTGGATTGGACTATTTATAAATGAATTCTTAGCGGTATTCATGAATAAGCACATCTTCGTCTGCGCCAACGCCGCTAAAATATGAAGGCCACTACCATATAATCACTATTAACTGCCTCGATGCTTAGAAAATTGCTAAAAGGGGGTGGTTATTTTGGTAAATTCTCTAAACATTATTTTATGTCATATTTTAATTTTAAAAAATCTTTTTTTTTAAATGAATTCAGAGAACCACTAAAATGATTGTCTAACTTTCCTTTAAGTTAAGATAATCCATTCAAATCATGCAAAATGATTTATTTTTCCACTGACAAATTAGAGAATAGACATGCAAGCAGAACAAATTTTCAGTAACTTTCACTTTTGAAATACATAATGATTAGGCTGTTTACGAATACTTTACATATGAGTTACCCAATTACCAAGTTTCATTTGCATTGTCTTCAAATTATGGCAGACTTGGATACGATTCTAGATGATTTTAATCACTGTACAGCCACAGTACATGGGACCCTTATTTCCAGACAATCAAAAGAGAGTTAAGACCTAACGGAGCACTTATAGGGGTAGGGGTTAATAGGGACTAAACAGTATTTTAAGTACACATACAGTACTTGGTTACAATGTTTCGCTGGAGTCATGGTTGCATGGTTTTCAAAATGACAAATTCTGAATGAAATTTTTCCAGGATACAATAGTTGCTTGATAGTATTGCTGTGATATCACAGTTATATTGTGGAATCAATTTAAGGGTCCTCCACACACACACAGCTTATGTTCTCATATCATTGAGCATTACTTTTAACAACCATATCAACTTTTAAAAACTGTCCAGGGATTATACCCATGATACCGGTAATGTAATTTATACTGATTTTTAAAAATAATAATTTAACAGGTATAAAATTTTCCCAAGGCCTAGCACCTAGTACCTAGCACAACAAATTTTGTCGTATCCTTTCGTATACTTTTAAGCTCAGAATAACAATAAAAACTTAAATTTTATCGATCAACATAATTTTTTCAGAAATTTATTTTATTTCTAAAAAGTACATTAAATTCATTTTCTCTAAAATACATCTCGAGAAAAATCAACATTAATGAATTGGATTACATCAAAAAATTTAATTAAATTGCACTGATCATGCTGATGTATAAAAAATGTTTTCAAAATCTTTAGTATCAAAGTTCCTTTTTGGAGTTATCTTTCCTGTTGCCCGGGACTCAGAAACTTTGGCAAGTCTCTGCATACGTCAACATACTATATTTACTCATAATTATACCCCACACAACTAGTTGCGTGAGGTATAATGTTTTTAACCCGTCCGTCAGAGTGTCAGTCAGTCCTTTTTTTGTCAGCGCAACTCCTCATAAAACACTGAACAGAATTTCGTCAAACTTTGAAGGTATTTAGGACACAATATGTAGATGTGCATATTACCAGGAAATTCCTATTACTTAATTTTTTCCGGGAATTTCCGCATTAAAAACTTAGGTATTGGCCATACCTTTTATATAGAGATGAATAGTTTGTCAGCGCAACTCCTCATAAACCGCTGCACAGAATTTCGTCAGACTTTGCAGATATTTAGGACACGATGTATAGATGTGCATTTTACCAGGAAATTCTGATTCCTTTATTTTTTCGGGAATTTCGGCACTTTACAACTTAGATTTTTGGGGATATCTTGAATATAGTGGTGAACAGTTTGTCAGCGCAACTCCTCATAAACCGCTGCACAGAATTTCATCAAACTTTGCAGATATTAAGGACACAATTTGTAGATGTGCATATTACCGGGAAATTCCGATTCTTTCAATTTTTCCGGGATTTTCAGCACTTTGAGCTTTGGGGGAGCGTGGGGTATGTGAGCTTCCTCACTTTTTCTTCCATTGGCTACTGAATTGGACAGATATAAAAAAGGAAAACTAGACACGCATACCATTTTATCAATATTTATAAACACAGAATGAGATGATGTATTTATTTATTGCAATTCACAATTTAGTGTGCAAAAATTTTAACTTTGATCATAACATACTCAGTTGATTAACTTGATGAACCTGAAATTATAAATAACCTGAAGGTCTCTCGTCATACCGGTACCCGTTGTTTACGAATTATTATGTACCATAATCCCCAGATGTCTGTTGTTCTATTATTTAAAAACAACACACACTCCGTGATCATATGCCATGTGTTCATTGTTTATAATAAATGCCATGTGTTCATTGTTTATGATAAGGGTGCCGCTCTCTGTGTACTGCATTCTTTTCTCTTGGCAAAACCTATAGCGTTTGTAAGACTCTCTTACAAGAGGTACCAGGCCAAATCATCAATGTACAAATTAGAAAAAAAACGGAAGTAAAAGTATTTTTTCTCTATATGTGTAACAAGTCACATGTTGTGGAGGACCTTTAAGGGTTGAACGTTCTCCACACATCCTTGGCTTATGTCCTCTGGCTTATATTACTGTTTATATACTGTGCTTGTACTTTTAACAAGCATATACGTACATATCCTACATATCTGATAGCCTTAAAAACTGGTCTGGAATTGAAATATTATTATACCCCCACTCTGAGGGAGAGGGGGCGGTGTGTACTGTTTTACCCAAGTGTGTCTATCTGTCTGTCTGTCCATTCTTTATTATGCTACAAACATTCGAATATCTGCTGTTTTGATTGATAAAAAAAATGGACACATATTTGGGTTCATACCATTATTTAATCATGCCATGTGTTCATTGTTTGGGTTCACACCTTTATTTATTCATGCCATGTGTTCATTGTTTATGATTAGGATGTCACTCTCAATTTACTGCATACTTTTCCCATCACAGAAACCTTCATTTTAAATCATTTATAAGACTATCTTTCTTACATCATAACGCTTTAGTTAAAACTTATATATAAAAACGGCACAATTTTACATCTCACTGCAGATATTTAACTTTCTCCACATTTTTGTTTCCATTTTGAGCAACAAACAGATTGTCATTTGTATCCATACACAGTCCATGGGGATAACTCAGTCCACAGTCAATGTAACGGAGGAACTGTCCATCCTGGTCTATGATGTGGACACAGTGATTGATATAATCAGCTGTAAGGATGTGACTCTGACTGTCTGTGGTGATTCCTATTGGATCATATGATTGGTTCTTTGGAGCAGGAGTATGTCCAGTGTACCTGAATCTCAGTTTCCCGGCCTGATTGACCACCACTATTGCTTTAGCTCCACCATCAGACACACAGATATCCAGATTCCTGTTCTCAGTTATGTATCTAGTACCAGAATCATAAACAATGAACACATGGCATGAATAAATAAAGGTGTGAACCCAAACAATGAACACATGGCATGATTAAATAATGGTATGAACCCAAATATGTGTCCATTTTTTTTATCAATCAAAACAGCAGATATTCGAATGTTTGTAGCATAATAAAGAATGGACAGACAGACAGATAGACACACTTGGGTAAAACAGTACACACCGCCCCCTCTCCCTCAGAGTGGGGGGTATAATAATATTTCAATTCCAGACCAGTTTTTAAAGGCTATCAGATATGTAGGATATGTACGTATATGCTTGTTAAAAGTACAAGCACAGTATATAAACAGTAATATAAGCCAGAGGACATAAGCCAAGGATGTGTGGAGGCACGATTTAACCCTTAAAGGTCCTCCACAACATGTGACTTGTTACACATATAGAGAAAAAATACTTTTACTTCCGTTTTTTTGTACATTGATGATTTGGCCTGGTACCTCTTGTAAGAGAGTCTTACAAACGCTATAGGTTTTGCCAAAGAGAAAAGAATGCAGTACACAGAGAGCGGCACCCTTATCATAAACAATGAACACATGGCATTTATTATAAACAATGAACACATGGCATATGATCACGGAGTGTGTGTTGTTTTTAAATAATAGAACAACAGACATCTGGGGATTATGGTACATAATAATTCGAAAATAACGGGTACCGGTATGACGAGAGACCTTCAGGTTATTTATAATTTCAGGTTCATCAAGTTAATCAACTGAGTATGTTATGATCAAAGTTAAAATTTTTGCACACTAAATTGTGAATTGCAATAAATAAATACATCATCTCATTCTGTGTTTATAAATATTGATAAAATGGTATGCGTGTCTAGTTTTCCTTTTTTATATCTGTCCAATTCAGTAGCCAATGGAAGAAAAAGTGAGGAAGCTCACATACCCCACGCTCCCCCAAAGCTCAAAAGTGCTGAAAATCTCGGAAAAAATGAAAGAATCGGAATTTCCCGGTAATATGCACATCTACAAATTGTGTCCTAAATATCTGCAAAGTTTGATGAAATTCCGTGCAGCGGTTTATGAGGAGTTGCGCTGACAAACTGTTCATCACTATATTCAAGATATCCCCAAAAATCTGAATTTTAAAGTGCCGAAATTCCCGAAAAAAAATAAAGGAATCGGAATTTCCTGGTGATATGCACATCTCCACATTGTGTCCTAAATACCTGCAAAGTTTGACGAAATTCTGTGCAGCGGTTTATGAGAAGTTGTGCTGACAAACTATTCATCTCTATGTAAAAGGTATGGCCAAATGCCCAAGTTTTTAGTGCAGAAATTCCCGGAAAAAATTAAGTAATAGGAATTTCCTTGTAATATGCACATCTACATATTGTGTCCTAAATATCTGCAAAGTTTGACGAAATTCTGTGCAGCGGTTTATGAGGAGTTGCGCTGACAAAAAAAGGACTGACTGACACTCTGACGGACGGGTTAAAAACATTATACCTCACGCAACTAGTTGTGTGGGGTATAATTATGAGTAAATATAGTATGTTGACGTATGCAGAGACTTGCCAAAGTTTCTGAGTCCCGGGCAACAGGAAAGATAACTCCAAAAAGGAACTTTGATACTAAAGATTTTGAAAACATTTTTTATACATCAGATCAGTGCAATTTAATTAAATTTTTTGATGTAATCCAATTCATTAATGTTGATTTTTCTCGAGATGTATTTTAGAGAAAATGAATTTAATGTACTTTTTAGAAATAAAATAAATTTCTGAAAAAATTATGTTGATCGATAAAATTTAAGTTTTTATTGTTATTCTGAGCTTAAAAGTATACGAAAGGATACGACAAAATTTGTTGTGCTAGGTACTAGGTGCTAGGCCTTGGGAAAATTTTATACCTGTTAAATTATTATTTTTAAAAATCAGTATAAATTACATTACCGGTATCATGGGTATAATCCCTGGACAGTTTTTAAAAGTTGATATGGTTGTTAAAAGTAATGCTCAATGATATGAGAACATAAGCTGTGTGTGTGTGGAGGACCCTTAAATTGATTCCACAATATAACTGTGATATCACAGCAATACTATCAAGCAACTATTGTAATCCTGGAAAAATTTCATTCAGAATTTGTCATTTTTAAAAAACAAACCATGACTGCAACAAAACATTGTAACCAAGTACTGTATGTGTACTTAAAACACTGTTTAGTCCCTATTAACCCCTACCCCTATAAGTGCTCCGTTAGGTCTTAACTCTCTTTTGATTGTCTGGAAATAAGGGTCCCATGTACTGTGGCTGTACAGTGATTAAAATCATCTAGAATCGTATCCAAGTCTGCCATAATTTGAAGACAATGCAAATGAAACTTGGTAATTGGGTAACTCATATGTAAAGTATTCGTAAACAGCCTAATCATTATGTATTTCAAAAGTGAAAGTTACTGAAAATTTGTTCTGCTTGCATGTCTATTCTCTAATTTGTCAGTGGAAAAATAAATCATTTTGCATGATTTGAATGGATTATCTTAACTTAAAGGAAAGTTAGACAATCATTTTAGTGGTTCTCTGAAATTCATTTAAAAAAAAAGATTTTTTAAAATTAAAATATGACATAAAATAATGTTTAGAGAATTTACCAAAATAACCACCCCCTTTAGCAATTTTCTAAGCATCGAGGCAGTTAATAGTGATTATATGGTAGTGGCCTTCATATTTTAGCGGCGTTGGCGCAGACGAAGATGTGCTTATTCATGAATACCGCTAAGAATTCATTTATAAATAGTCCAATCCACACTTTGCAATAGTTCTGTTATGTCCCTTTGCAGGGTCAACCAAAAGGTCTAAAGGGAAAGAAAAGACATTCCTCTTCTATATGCTATTAGTACTAAACAATTGAGTGTGCTCCAATAAATCTATTGTGTTTAATTGTTTTCTGTTGATATATGGGTAGCCCCATTTTTGGGCCAATCATTAATATGCAACATGCACGTAAATTTTCCTGTCAGGTGACAAACCAGAAGACTATAAAGGCTACTGTAAGGATTGTATGGGTTTTCCCCAAAAGATGGCAGCCAATTGACATAACTTTTCAAAAGTGTGGATTCAATAGAATATAGGACGGTAAGAACATTTGTAGCGCTAATTCATGATTATACCAACAACTCCATACCCATTGATTGCGCTAAATTTTGAATATGCCAAAGTATGTGCACGAAAAGTAATAATTAAACAATTAGTCATGGTGAGAAATATTCATTGGGCCTTTTCACAAAAAATCTTACAACTTAGACTAAAGTTTAACCATTCTGTAATTATTTATTTTACAATGTATATAGATATTTTTTTCTACATAATTTATTTTAGTTTAATTCTGAGCATGCTGAAGTATTGATATAATGGTTTATGGAATAGTAAAATAAGATTCCGCAGCTTAGATAATTAGTTAAATGGGAAAAAGTTTTAATTCTAGCCATTGAGTCATAAGATTCTTTATGAAAAAAAGGGTCACAGAATAGCAAGAAAGTAGTAGAGTTTTGGGATCATAGTAAAAGTTGGTTAGAGCACTTCATTGATCCTCTATGCAATTAAATTTTCTTACTTTACATTGATTTGGTCACTTTGGGTAAACTGACCAAATGAACTTTCTCAGACATCAATGAAGTGTTCTAAGAATTTCTAACCAAGACATGATGTGGACAAAGAATAATATACATGCTCTAACCTTGTCTAGATGGGGTAAGTACATCTAGTAAGTCTTCATCATCTGAATCACTGTAGCAGTCATCAGCATCTAGATTGGGGTCAAAGTCCTCTCTGAAGGAAATTTCAACCTAACATGAGCATATCAAATTTCACTTAAACAGAACATTCTGTTAAATGGTAGGTGTTAGTTTTTTCTGTTTACCTTTTCCATCATCATTGGTTGTGAGCTGCTTGTTGTGTGTCTCCACCGTACGGTATTGGCGAGCTACCCTCCGGGTGATCCATTTTCTCACCATATGGAATCGAAGAGCTGGGTTCATTGTAATCCAGCTTCCCACTGTACAAGATCAGAGAACTGCGCTCTTTGTAACCAGTGTTGTCCCTCGTACACAATTCATATCTGTCCTTCTGTATCTCTGCTCGTGTCTCATCTCTCCTCTTTTCTTTTACATGGTTTTCACTTTTTGTGAATTTTGAGGTTGGATTTTTGATCTGACCTTTCCTGGTCTTATTTCGTTTCATTAATTGTGGCAGTGATTCGTCACCCTCTATTAATTGATCTTCCTGATTACTATCACTGTTCGATTTTAACACAGTTTAATTTGAGGACTTGGACTTATTCCCAGACAGAGATTTCTTCTTCCTATTGGACTTTTACGAGAAGCACTGACTTCTACAGTTGACAGTTTACTTGGACATTTAAACTTGTACCGTACGGAGGTACAGAATTGATACTACATAAGAAAACCTTTCTAGTGGTCATAGGTATGGTGTTAGGGGCACTTGCAAGTGAAAACCGGGAGTTGAGGGTAAATTGGTTGTTGTTTTCGTTAAGGACAACTTATATGTGCATTGAAATAACCCGTTATTTTCGTTGAATTAAACGTTGAGCTAAATATTTATATCATAAAAGAGCTACCGTACATTAGCTGAAGTGTAAAAGTAATCGTCAACTGTAAAATTCAGCGCTCCTCGTAAAAGTCCAGTAGGCGTTACTTTAAAATACTAGTAACTCGAACACGTTGGTATTTTAACCATTCTGAATATTTTTGAGACAGAAGTTTTATAATTTTTTTTCACCATTTGATTGATTCACTGTTGTGTCACTAGTTTTGTCACTATGTTTTCTTCTTTTACCGAACATACTTTTTACACTGTCAGCTTGTCTTTTTATTTTGACTTTAGTCAGAGATGTAACCTTAATGTCTGGGTTAGCACATAAAGTCAATTTATACAAATGTAAAATCTGCATGATAGTTACCTACATAAAATGTATGAAAAACATACACACAATCGCAAATATTAATATGATTTTTTATCAAATTACTCATAGTTTATGTATGTCAAAAAGTTATAAACTTTCAACGAGAATTATCAGGAAAAAGTACGAAATCAACCTAAATTAATGTGATAAGGCATTGTCAGATGTTACTAACATAACTCTGAATTATGCAAATGATGAAAAAAAAACTTATCAGAGAGTTTGTGTGGTAATTGAATTTTGCTGACCAGGGATTTTCACTGCCTCATTATTGATTATGGCCTCGTTCTAAACTACGTGTACATGTATAAACATTTTTCCTTTTTTCCCAAGGAAATATCTGTGTCACAGTCGGAGATGAATTCAATGAAAATACTAAAATTTGAAGACACGTTGTTCTAGTACAGTGTTGATGTATATCATCATACTTTCATGCTGGATAGAGA
Source organism: Saccostrea cuccullata (assembly GCF_032062105.1). Classification (NCBI taxonomy): domain Eukaryota; kingdom Metazoa; phylum Mollusca; class Bivalvia; order Ostreida; family Ostreidae; genus Saccostrea; species Saccostrea cuccullata. The sequence goes on from NW_026935064.1 coordinate 49,678, forward strand.
GGACATCCATTCCACTTGACTCATACACTGTCTCTTTCTCTCTGTCACTGAAATACAAAAATATAAGTAAATCAGAATCTCCATCTTCATAAAGAAGTATAAACACCTATCAGGTAGATAAAACAGGTGTGTCACATGATCAGAGTCCATACACAGGACAACCACAATTGCTCAACTGTTAGGTAATTATTTTTTTGCAATTGAAAAGTTAAAATATTATTAAAAATTCTATTCCATAGGCTTTAACAATAGGAAAACAAAATTGAAATTTATTTAAAAATGAAAAATTCAATAAATCTTAATTTTTATACAATACATGTACATTGAATTGTCTATACAAATGTGCAGGCTTGTAGTACGTATCAGGACCAAACAACACACAATCCAAACTTAAATTTATTTGATATTTCCTTCTTACCCAAGTTTAACCAAGTGGTATCATTTTTGGCTAAAGAATTACTGAAGTTCTGAAGCTATTTTTACTATTTCTGTTGTAAACACCCTTTGACACTTTGTGACAAGTAAGTGTGTAATTTGACTGATTATATTGGTTGAGAAGGTGTAGAATATATTGAAATGTTTTAACTACTGTATAATAAAAGATTGATAACATTAAAACTCAATGAAGGAAGTCATTTTTTTTAAAAAGCTCATTTGGAAATAACTTGTGATAGGCAATGCACAAGTGTTCAACTATCAAATTCATATTTTTCTCATTCAAAAATTATAACCAAGGTTTATTTTTTTCTGTGATAGACCTGTAGTCAAATGAGATTTGATATCTCCTAGCTTTCGTGAAGGTTGAGGACAGTTATGATGAATCCATTATCTGATTAGTTTAGTCTATTTGTATTTTATGAAATAAATCTGGCATTTTAAAAGGCAGTATTTGCATTTGATAAGCTGTTTTAATTTCCTTCTTCATAAGGAAGTATAAGCACGTGACAGGTAGATAACACAGGTGTGTCACGTGATCAGAATCCATACACAGGACAACCACACTTGCTGAACTGTCAGGTAATCATTTTTTGCAATTAAAAAGTTAAAAAATTATTAAGAATTCTATTCCATAGGCTTTTACAATAGGAAACAAAATTTCTGTATGAATGAAAATTCAATAAATCTTTATTTTTAAACAATACATGTACATTGAATTGTCTATATATATGTGCAGGCTTGTAGTATGTATCAGGACCAATCAACACATCCCCTCCTACTTGTCTTGTAGAATAGTCTTCAGCTGTAGTTTTAATATACTCTTTTTTTATTGATAGGTTGCCTGCTTAACCCACTTAAGGTTTTCAACCCACAAATTTAACCCACAGGAAAATTCAACACACCTTCATTATTTAAACAATAAATATATATTGAATTGTCTAATGTAAATGTGCAGGCTTGTAGTACGTGCTCGGATGCCTACATATCTGTAATGACCAATTTCATTGAACCCCCTACCCTAGCTACTTGTATATTGGAGAAAAGTCTAGAACTGTAGTATAATTTCTTTTGAAAATAGGTTGCCTGCTTTCCCGACTTTTTGCTACTCTAAGAGCAGGCTTTGGCAAATCCTTGCATAAAAAAATAAATTGCATAAATTTTAAGGAGGAATACCAAACCAATATTTTATTTCATAGACCTTTAAGACATTCTTAGGATATTCCATATACGACGGCCAACTGCGTACTGTCAACTGCCAGCTGCTTACAGTAAGCCATCTATTATTGGTTATAGACAAATCTTATGCAAGAAAAGAAGAACGAACGATAGTGATTATGTCCACTACATTTGTAACTCCAAATTCAGTTTTCAGAAGTCAATACATTTGAAGTTTTTTTCATATTCTTATGGATATTTATGGGAACTTTCATAAAACATATTTTTTATTTCCTTCATCGCCCTCGTCGTTAAGAATTCCTGATTAGACCCATATTTTGTAATTATTGCAAGCATAGTTTATGCTGTGGTCTTCAACTCGACATTTAGATATATCGACAACGAATTGTCAATTAACAATCATGGTAATCCCCATTTCTATGTTAATACAATATATCCTGGTGAGCTTGAGATAAGACGTGATGACTTAACTTTTTCTATCGTCAACTTCCTTTACTTGTGCAGCAATATACCTTCATAACCTTACTATATTCATTGTAAGTTACATGTAAGTTGATGAAACAATACTAGCAATCTTGTTTACAGTCACCATTTTGTAAATTCTATGGTCGATGACTTTGTCGGCAAATACAATTTATCATTGAGTCAAATGCTGACTGACGTTTTTCATACTAAGTGTTAGTTCATTATTTATACACTGAATTGGCAAGAATTTCCCCGTTATTTCTCAATCACGACAAGAAGCACACGGAGGTTGTGACCGGTGGGCTGGGGTGCTGAACCCCTCCATGCCAATCATCCCACCTCTGATGTTTTGTAGGTCCGTGTTTGCTTTGCTCCCATTACAGTGTATCTATTGTTTTTATGGACTTTGATATTGAATACTGTTCGTTATCTCCATATCCTTCATTCACGCAGGTATTTTAAAGATAAAAAGATAAAGTAACCCATAATATAACCTATAACCAGAAACCGTTGCCAGTAAACAGTTGACTGTCGTATATGAAACTCCATACATTCCTGTTAGGTAGTGTGTTCAGCAATAAAAGGCCAATATCAGCTCTTCGTTATCTCATACGAATTTTTCCTATTTTTCATAGGAAAAAGTATAATTTGCATATAAGATTCTATAGGGTAAACATATTTGTCTTAATAAATGCATAATATGAATGTTTGATAATATGTTAATACAGGTTGGATAGACATTTTTATTTTTGAAAAAAAAAAATGAAAATAAAGCACATATATAATTTGCTAATATTTTCTAAACCTATGGTTAAAATTTCATAAAACTAGTCCTAACTACAAAGAATATGTCAGTCAATCATATGTATTTTAAAAAGATATGCCAGTATAATTGTGAAATTATAAAAAAAAATATTTTTTATTAATTTGGCTTATCCCAATCGAAATAAAACAGATCCCAACCAGAATTTCGTAATAGATAATATTTCTAAAATTGTACTTGTTTGTTTAGGATAAATATAAGGTTAAAAGGAAATTAAACTTGATAATAAAATACATTTTAGTGTTAGATTTGAAAATATTACAGTAAATTATTAGTTAATTCATTTGTGCTATTTTTTTTTATCGGTATCAATTTATTTTTGGTCGCAATTAGTCTAAACATTAAAATAAAAATCCAGCATAGTAAAATAAAGTGTATTTACTTTTTAAAAGCGGCTATTCTTATTATTTATAAATATTACCAAATTTGGGTAATTCCGAGTTTTAACAAATCTAATTACATTTTTAAATACTTGTAACTGATTTTTAAAAATGGTGTTTTAAATGATGGATAGATAGACGTAGTAATAATGTGTTTTGTGTCTTCCCCTGAGTACCATATGTTTTAACCCTTAGATGTTGCCCTTCGTCCTTGACCCGCTTTCAAAAAAAACTTTTACTTGAATTTTTATGATAACTTTTAAAAGTTAGTACTTCCATATTTCAAATATATATATTCATTGACTCAAATCTTTAGTTAAGATGACATTTTTTTATCTTTTGCCTTGGAGTTAGACGTGCCTCATTTGACAAACAAACTCCAAGATCCACCACTAGGGGGCATCAGTGTTTCACAAACACATCTTTTTTAGGCTTGTCCCTCTCCGTTGAAAAGATTAACTGCTCTTTGGCTGATGTGTTAACAATCTACCTTTTTACCTATTTGCCATAAGAAAACAGTGTTTACTGGTGTGAAAAAACGCATGTTGCCCTTTAACCCAATACATAAATATGTTATCAATGTTGAGTTTCTTTTTTTTTTGGCTTTAGTTTCGAAATCTAATGATCGACCCCGGTGCCCAGGATATGCCCTCTGCTCCAGTCAAACAGCTGCGTGATGAACCAGAGAGTGTTACCACCATAAACACTGGATATAGTCGTCGACTCCACAATGTGGCCTGTCTTGGTGATGTAGAGATCTGGACAAGAGGAGATGACAACACCATGAAACTCTTCAGCATCAATCAGGGAACACTGCTCAAGTCAGTCACAACCAAGTCAGGGAACATACCATGGGACATAGCAGTGACAAAAAGCGGAGATCTAGTTTATACTGATAACAAAGATAGAACTGTGAACATTGTGAAGAATGAGAAGATAGAGGAGGTGATCAGACTACAGAACTGGAAACCTCAGTGTGTCTGTAGTACCTCCTCTGGTGACCTCCTGGTTATCATGGTCAGTGATGATAAAAAACAATCAAAAGTTGTCCGTTACTCTGGCTCCACAGAGAAACAAACCATTCAGTTTGATGATCAAGGTAATCTTCTCTACTCAGCTGGTAGTCGTAGCAGACACATAACTGAGAACAGGAACCTGGATATCTGTGTGACTGACAATGAAGCTAAAGCAATAGTGGTGGTCAATCGAGCCGGGAATATGAGATTCAGGTACAATGGACATACTCCTGCTCCAAAGAACAAATTATTCGGTCCAAGAGGAATTACCACAGACAGTCAGAGTCACATCCTTACAGCTGATTATTACAATGAGTGTGTCCACATCATAGACCAGGATGGACAGTTCCTCCGTTACATAGAATGTGGACTGAGTAGTCCCTTGGGACCGTGTACAGATAAAAATGACAATTTGTTTGTACCTGAATTGTGGAGCAGACAAGTGAAGAAAATAAAATATCTGAAATAATATACAGCACTAGTACTGTCTTGTACTCTATAAAATAAAAGATGTATGTTATATAACCGATGTAACAATTTGCTGCATAATAAAATTTTGCAATAATACATATATGAATTGGGAAATAAAAGACACGCGTGGTTATAACTTTAATGTGAAATAAGTTTATTTTTCCTTATGTGTTTTCTAGTTTACCTATCTAACGTTTAAATTCGTCTTTAATGAAAATGTAACCAAAAATCCATTTGATTTAGCCTCATTATTCATTATAGTGATTAAAGCTCTAATGACGATACCTCCCCCCCCCCCAAAAAAAAAGTTGAAATTGAAATTTCTCATTAACGTGAATGTTTTCCTGCCTTGGTTTTCTTTGATTGGAGTTCGTGTGTTGAGACCAGCTTGGGCATTTCGAAGCTATCAAGTCCACGTAATCATACAGATGTTTACTGAGAAAAAGATGACCTTTCCGGAGAGCAGTCAAATGGGTAAATAAAATGTGACTTTTTGCGAGAAAGTCTTGACAAAAACGGGCTACACTGGGCCATAATATAAACCAAAGAAGGCAAATGGTGCGCATGCACCATTGAGAATAACAACGTATAGAAGACCAACTATAAAACCCAAATCGCGCTTCTTTTAGTTTTATGGTTAATATAATGATTATAAAAGCATCTTTTAGTCACAGCTGTTGTTTGGTAGTATGTTGACGATTAAACAGATGGCACGGTGTATAACCCTATCCTGCGTGGCTCTTTTACGCGTCAACGTCATATTAAGGGTTGATTAGAACTTATTCAAGGCTCTCTCTGGTGACAGTTTAGACGCTCTAAAGGGAATATTTACGTGAGACTGCACAGCAACCCGTTGTTGCCTCTGTCTTTACGTAGGCAACGTACGTAAAAAGCCAGATCCTACGGGAATTCCGTCAACTGTTAAAAGACTGCATGAAATGTAAATCATCTATAAATACTGAAAAAATATGTATACCTCTAGTGCATCAAATGGTATAAAAAACGTCATCAAGTCGAGCGTCTTTTGACTTTTAGCACTTTGCCTACGTGACGTCATACATACATTTCACAGTTGATAATTTCTTTCCAATCTATTTTTTTAATTTTGGTCCCAGTGCCTGGGGCATTTTACATATTTTCTGAATAGATAAAGATTTTTAACTGGAACTTTTTCCAAGGCATAAGAGGCTACGTCCTGGGATAGAGGTTTAAAGCGTCAGTTTTCGTTTCAGCTTTTCCCCTCATCACTTTTAAAGAGCTGTTTGCTGTCTGTGTTGATGTTGAGCTCTCCATTGTCCATACAGTTTGACTTATGTTCCAGTGACTGTGGATTCAGGGAATTATACGGATTAGTTATTTTCCATTAGACATGGGGTCATCTCTAATTCTGATTTTTGATGAGGTACATAATCATTTATCATAAAGATGAAGTGTCAGACTAGAAACCCTTGATTATTTGCTTAGATATTTTACCACAAGGTAATGGCCAATTTCTGTGTTGGAGTTTGTGCACGTATATTAGAAAAATTATATCAATCATTATGGTCACTACGGATCAGAAGGATACGGAGATAACGAATAGTATTCAATATCAAAGTCCAGAAAACGATACAAAATAGGAGCAGAGCAAACACAGACCTCCGAATCATCAGAGGTGGAATCAGGTGCCATGGAGGAGTGAGCATCCCCTGCCAACCGATAACACCCGCCGTGTGCTACTTGTCATGATCGGGAAATAACGGGAAAATCCGTCGTCAGTTAACTGTATAAATTATGGACTAACAATTAGTATGAAAAACGTCAATCAAAATTCGACTCAGTGTTAAATTGTATTTGCTGTCAAGGCCATTGTATTGACCAAGTGTTATTTTTTCAAGCATAAGATTTTGCACAAATTCTGCTTCATATGAATACAAAAATAAGTCTGCTGATAACGGAGCGCAATTGGTACCCACGAGAATTCCACTAGATTGTTGGAAGACCTCGTCTTCAAACAGCTCATCGATATTGTCAATCAGAAACGATCTTTTTGATTTCAACTTCAGGGTACTTAGGCAGATTGTTTTAACAAAATAATTTTACAAATGACCAATGATCAGGTAAGTAAATTTACGAGTTCAATTCTAATTGAAAAAGCAGCTGTCAATGATCCAAAAAGCCTGGACTTTAATTTATCATAGTGAATGGTTGAGTGGTTAGATCCTCTGCCCTTGAGTTGCAGGGTTAGGAGCTGATTCATATGTTGTTGGTTTAAATTCACTGTGAGAGGTGGAGAGCAGTTCTTTGGATGTAACCGTATAAACCGAGGTCACATGTCGCAATAGGTCCTGGCATGATAAAGATCCCTCCCTGCGCAATGGCCTTGAGTGCTGAGTATAGCAATAAATTTGCAGCTCTCCACCTGCAAGTGGTGATGTCTCCATATGAGTGAAAAATTCTCCAGAGGGACGTTAAAGAATAAATATCACTATTCTTTCATCCCTCCTTCTCACAGGTAGACTAAAACAGGACTTTGGCACGACCTCTTTTAAAAGAAAAAGAAACTTATGAAGCAGAACTGATTTTTATTTTATTTTCATTTGTCCTGACATATAAAAGCTATATAACAATAAAAACATAATTAAAATTTTGTATAAACAAAATCAAAACTATTTACATAATTATTAACAAATATATTAAACTTTTGCCTTAACTTTTAACAATAAACCATTGTTTGTTATCATAGTCCTCTACATCATTGCCAAACTTAATGCCTGTAAAGCATGACTAAAATCACAACCAACTTTTTCTTGTTATAATTTCATTAAATAATAAAAATTTCAAACATTAAATCTCAAACTAATTGAAATTTCATTGTATGTTTTACAATGTAAATTGACTGCACCAAATTCTACACACCAAATATCCTTACTGAAATATATTAAATGATAATAATGGTAAACAAGAAAATTTTCTGACATGGGATTTCCTCCCTATTACATTTATGTTAATACTTAGATTAAGCTTCTAGCTGCACAAACAATATAATCACATTTAAACAATATACACATAACCACCAGGTAGCATTTACATTCCTAAACCTTAAGATATGATATACAATTATGTTTATCCTAATTAAAAGGGGGGAGGGTTCCCATCTCTAATGAATATTATGAGAAAAAAATAATTTCTTTTCAAAATATATAGATTAATAATATGGGACCAAAATTTGATTTGAAACATTGATGTAGACAGACATTTTATAAATGAATTGTTGATTGATCTCATGGCTGAGTTATCTTCCTTAACATGACAGCAAAAAAAAAAAAGTATGAAAGTGAATAAATTTCTTCCCCATAAAATTGATAAGCATTATAAGACAGTTCATTAAAGACAACACAGGAAATATTGCTATACTGTTTGAATTTTTACAATTGCTTTTAAATCTGAAACAATTATGTATATTCAGCAGTTCCTTTATCTCATTCTCTATCAAGTACACTGGCAAGTTAAGTATGCATTTTATAACAATGAAAAAAAAAATGAATGAATAATAGTAAATCAACTTACACATGTTACAGTTAGGTTTAAGGATAACATTGTATTTATTGTATTTGTCAGCAATATATCATAGAAAACAATTAATTATAATGGTTGAAATATCCATGATACAACAGGCTTGCATTGAGGTAATGAGATGGGAATACATTATTTTGTTATCTCCAGTGGTACATGTTAGATAGGTTTCATTTTAATCATAAATGGTCCTTTAGCTTCCACTAATTGACGAATCAAAGAAATCAATCTGTATGCATCTTCACAGACAGTATGCCCCAAATTATCAAAGCTTGATGTTACAGAGCCAACCTTGGTGGTGTGTTGTTGAACAACTCATGCCCTTGTATACCGTACGGTAGTCATCATAAAGTGGTCATTAGGAATCCCCTGAGCTGATACTTGGAGAGCACCTGCATATCGTGTACCCTAATCAACATAAGATGACAAGCTTTTTCATGGATCACACTTTCATACATTTCGGTTTCCGTAATGCCGATTGATGAGGTTTTCCATAAGATCCTTCTCATCGCCATTATCATGATATGATATTCTGAAGTCTGTACATTTCGCCATTAAATCGTAATCAGAATATGATATTCTGAAGTCCAGGCCTTTCATCCTGTCCATTAAATTGTAATCATAATATGATATTCTGAAGTCTGCGCATTTCATCCTGTCCATTAAATAGTAATCATAATATGAAATTCTGAAGTCCGCACCTTTCATCCTGTGCATTAAAACGTAATCATAATATGATATTCTGAAGTCCGGGCCTTTCATCCTGTCCATTAAATCGTAATCATAATATGATATTCTGAAGTCCGGGCCTTTCATCCTGTCCATTAAATCGTAATCATAATATGATATTCTGAAGTCCGCTCCGTTGACAGATGACGTTCATCCCTGTATGTATCTTTACGTCCTCGGGTGATATTCTTTTATCGCTCTCCAATATCGTACCTTGCTCTCTCCTTTGTACACATCCTCGGCCTTCTTGATATCCTTTTAGCGCTCTCCTTGAATAAAATTTAGATATCGACTTGTGGACACATACCTTCCGCTCTCTCTCTTAAGAGTTCTTTGTTATGTACACACCTTTCTCAAACCGCTGCCATATTTTGTGTTAAAGATGAATTTATGATTTTGCAATTTTTGACGCCTTCTTACGAGTGTACTTCTTCAATTTTATTAGAGCATAGACTATGGCCTGCATAATAAATAAATAAAATGCATGTATAAAATATAGATTATTCGCGAAATGAGTCAAATTTTCACGCGAATAAAAGTTGGTTTACAGTATTTGTAAAATAACTAAATCAAGCTTTGGTGGTATGTCTATTATTTTAGTCGGACACTTTCTGTGCAAATTTCACTACCATTTTGACAGTTGTTTTTTGAGCTTAAATAACAAATTACAATCTACGTCTACACTACAATCCTTCGTATATATTACGGTATCGGTGATATGCTAGAATTCTGAATTCACCCTACTTGTAAAATAAATAAATCAAGCTTTGGTTGTATATCCTTGTGAGTTTGATAACACTCTTTATCCCATTGAAATAAACGATTGGTTTGTCAAGTGAAGGAGGTGGATTTCTTATACCCGGTCAGTTGAAATTCTATACCCGGTGAGTTGTAAATCTATACCCGGTTGATGTATTACGTGACAAACATAACGTGACATCATAACAGGCACAGTATAAGAGTGATATAAGCATTTAGCAGAGAAAATCATTTATTAACCACAGATAATGTGTAAATGTTCCATCAGTGGGGTAAATTCGTTACATAGTCTTTTAGTGACAGGGTATGGGATGATACCTGGTTAGCCTCGCCAGGTATGAAATTTACTAACCAATCATTCTGTCACTAAAAGAAGTAACTAATAGTACACTAACTCCTGTAATGAATCAATAGTTTGAGAACTACATGTAAATCTGATGTAACACAAAGAAAAAAATGTACTTGATGATTTTTTTTACATTATTAATATTTAATTTAATGAAAATGATGATGTATAACTTTTACTGTAAACATGTATAAAACTATGTATTTCAAGTTATGCAACTGTGTTTCCAGAACAAATTCCTCAATACACATGTCCATTGTACATCAGAGCTTAATTTCCTTACTGACAATACAAAACACACCTCTGGGATCCAAACATCCAGGACGTAGTTCCAGTCAGGGAACTCATCACTAGCAACCTTTGTCTCCTGTTTGTACCAGGCCAACATGGTGTTCAAAATGTCCATGCTAAAAAGAAAGCAAGATACATCAAAATAAAACATATCTTAAAAAGTCCGATGGTGCGAAGGTACGTTTATGTATATCATATTTTGCTAAACATAAAATGCATTGTTTTCGGCCACCAGAGCTATTAATGTTAGTACAAACATGTTTTCTGAACACCAACGTAAATCATGGTTGAATAAGACTGAGCCTGCACCCATCCAAGATACCTAGCTTATTGCTTCACACCTATATCCAAAAAAATTCTATACATGGGGTATATGCAGTTCACGTCATAAACGTTAATTGTTTTTTTTTGAATTGGACTTTCGTGTCAAAAATTATAAAGTTTTCGCATGGAGTCCTACATATATATATTATTATAACAGTAAACCACAGAATTACATGTAGGTTATCAACGTGAACAGTATCTGATGATTTGACTACGGCTCTTCGGACAAGTTACTGTTATAATGATAAATTTATTATAAACCCCCTCATAACTAGGCAAAAGAAAACTTCAGAAATCAAGCATGACATATATCCATGAATTTAACATGCGTACTACGTCATCAGTTTTAGAAGTGGTGATATGGATTCAGATTTGGTGCCAAAACGGATCAAACTTTGATAGCCACACATTAGGTATATAATAAAACATTAAATCATTGAGAAAAACAAGTTTTCTGAAATCATGAAATGAATGAAGAAAAGCTGTTATTGCTTCACAATATCTAAAATTCTATACACTATATGGATTCACCATTTGAAAGAATCTCTAATTTATAGTTTTCATGGCTAAGCGATTGGTTATCAAAACCGAAACTGCAGACCGGGTTCACAAATTTACAAGGCCTGATGCCAGAACATAAAACTTTGATACCACACAAAGCGCCTTAGACCTGCTCCTCGTATTGGTCCAAACCGTATCTTATAGACCGTATCTGTATGTGTATGTTTCTCACTCTTCTTCTTCTCCCTGAGGATATCTAGCAGATATTGCTACAAAAATACATCAAAGTAGTACAAAGTAGTACTCAAAAATCTAAGGTATATCTAGCAGATATTGCTACAAAAAATAATCATCAAAGTAGTAATACTCTCTAAGGATATCTAGCAAATATTGCTACAAAAAATAACATCAAAGTAGTACTCTCTAAGGATATCTAGCAGATATTGCTACAAAAATAACATCAAAGTAGTACTCTCTAAGGATATCTAGCAGATATTGCTACAAAAATAACATCAAAGTAGTACTCTCTAAGGATATCTAACAGATATTGCTACAAAAGATTTACATCATACTAATGATGTCTAAGTATAACTTTACAAAAATAATACCAAAGTAGTATCTAGATATCAAGATATTGCTACAAAATATTTACATCAATAACTCTCTAATGATATTTATACAACTTAGGATATCAGCAGAATGCTACACATGATATTTAACTCTTTTATAATACTACATGAACTCTCTAATGAAAACCTGGTAATCCTGCAAGATGTACACCTTACTTTCATACTATTAAGATTTACAACACATTAACACCTATAAATTAAGATATCTAGAAGACTACAACACTTAGGATATAAGTAATTACCTGATGAGCATTGTGGGTTTGATTCACTACAAGCTTTACTGAGTTCTACATCACTAACCACTGCTTGAAAAAACACCTTTACAAAACTTTACGTCAAAAGTAAATTTGATTAAAGATACAGAGAATATCAAGGTTACCTTTGTATTAACTTTAATTCAAGTAAAGATGCAAAGATGATCTTTACAATACTAAAATGTATTTAAATTACATCTTTCATATTTACTGAACTGTAAATTTAACATTTTTAGATCCCTTAAATTTGAGAAAACAAGTTGATCTTTGACTGAGGATGCAAAGACCTTCTTTACAATACTTAAATATTTTCAGATATCGTCTTTCATATTTACGGAAAAGTAAATTGAATATTTTCAATCTCTTAAAATCGAGAAAGATGTCCACTTTTGACCAAGGATGCAAAGATCATCTTTACAATACTTATTTGTAATTAAAGTATACCTCTCATATTTACGGAACAGTAAATCGTTATTAAAGTATACCTTTCATATTTACAGAACAGTAAATTTGATTAAAATTAATATAAGGTATTTATCTAGGTAGGCCTTGTTCATGAGTATAATTCTTAATTATAAGTAATTTAATTTCACTTGATTCAAGCAATTTGATTGGCTGAATCATTCAAAGGAACATATAATATTTTTGGATAACATAACTTGCCTACGTCACAATTAGTTACGTAAAAAATATATTACTACGCTTGACTTTAATTTTAAAATAATGTTCAATTTGAAGTCTTTTTCAGGAGGAAATATTGTCTCATTGTCTACACTGGAATTAAAGCTAATGAATCTAATTTCAACTTATGCTATCTGATATAACAAATTTAAAAAACTTGGGTCAGTTTATGCTCTTTTATAAACCGCTTCGCGGTTTATAAAGCGTAAACTGCCCCAAGTTATGTTATATCGGATAACATAAGTTGAAATTAGCTTCAATCCTTTAATATTCTGTATGTGTTGAATTGAATATAAATTTGTCAAGTTTGTAACCTCTTCTTCAAAACGCTAAAAATAAGACAGAAGAACATATTTTTAATAAACAAGTCTGTTTATTTCAGAATCATCATTCAAAAAGAAACAAATTTAACAATGTAAGGATGAACAATGAATACCATTATATAAAAAATGCTTTAAAAAACTATACACGTTGAGATGGAAATATACTTACAATTATGATGTATGATAGCAAGTTACCATCTATTTATAGTCACACGGGACATATTTAAAGTTTCAAACTGTATGAAATAAAATAACATTCACCCAAAATTTTAAATTTTT
>NW_026935065.1:0-6471 GCF_032062105.1 Saccostrea cuccullata
GGTTTATGGAATTAAAGAAGAAAAAGATTATTTCTGTCTGCATGGTAACGGGTATGGAGGCTCGTTATGGTAAACGGAAAGACCCATTATATTATCCGACGCTACCGCGGCCGATCTTTTTGTGCATGGTTGTGTTAGATAGTGAACATGGGAACTGAGAAAAGTTATTTTTGTAATAGTTCAGTATAATAATTCATTGATAACATGTAGAAAATAATAAGAAAAATATTTTTATAAATGCCTAAATTTAGAAACAAATTTAAAATGTTATTGTTGTAATGTTTCAATTTCATTGTCATTTATCATTAAGATATTTGACAATTTTTGACGATATAAAAAGAGTTTACAAAAGTACTATATGTATAGATATAAAGTGAAATTATGATTTTCCGGTCGCATCATCATGACGTGGTACATAAAATGCATGGTTCATAAAAAATCAAAAACTGTTCAACTCGTAAAAATTGTTTTGAATATGTTAAAACTGCGAATGATGCGACTGATACAAGGAATATTTCGCTTACAAATTTTGCGCAGCGCCTTGCAGCATAGCCTATTCTGCAAAACCATAGGGATTCTCAAATGATCAATAGTGGAGTGACAAAACCATCAAAAATTTGAATTTAATGTACCACCCTACCCTACGGCTGATTTGTACTTTTTTGGTCAGATATATTATCAAGCAATAATTTTTGCCCGGTCGTAGAAAATTCTATGATCAAAATCTAAAATAAAAGGAGATCAAAGATCAATGAACGAAATCTGACCATAATTTTGTACATATAAAGAAAAGTTCAAAAAAATTCGTGAATATAATGTATATTTCTATAGGAATTTTATGTATTGGGTGAATATATTGATTTCATGGAAAAGGGACGAAAAATTGAATAAGAATGCCCGTTTGTCTGTCTGAAAATTGAAAGGTGTATTTTATAGTATTTTATTTAAACTTTAAAGGTTTAATGCTAATGTACGTATTTTTTTACGTACAATAAGGTAATATTTAGCACATAAAGTAAAGAAAAACAAAAACAACAACTACAACAACAACACCCCTAACCCCCCCCCCCCCCCCACCGCCCACCCCCTAAAAAACGGAAAAAACGATAAATTTGCACTTTTTTGAATGTTATGTTTTTATTAAGCCTTTTACATCTGATTCATTATTTTTCAAAAAAATTGTTCGATGCTTTTTAAATAAAAATTCTTATAGTGGCCATCCTTGCACTCACACTAATTTCGGTTTCCTGGTCTCATCCAAAGGACAGATAACAGAATATTTAAAGTCTTAATATTATTCATTTCTCTTGTGTAAATAGGCCAACTTTTTTTATCAATGAATGTTGTCTTATGATTTGAAAATTTACGTTAAATTTGGTGAACTTTTGAATAAGCGTTTACTTATAAATTAGAAGGTTATGTTGTAGAGATTTTGGGGTTTTGAAAGATTTTAAACACCTATTGGTGTTAAAATTGCAATTCTTTGTAAAGGGGTGAAGAGTTAAATTAATGACGTAATACATTTGCTACAGCTGTAATTTCTATTCATTGGTTTTCACGTACACGTACATGTATATCTTTATTGTTAACTTTTCAAGAATATATTTCATTTGAAACTATAAATTAAAGAAGAAACTTTGTAAAAGGGCTGTAAAAGTAATAATAGCTGATCCTTAAAAAGATACTTCAGGTGGGTAGATTTTAATTAGAATAGTGCAAAAATGTTGATCACTTGGCAATATTCACATTAAATGCATGTCTTGCGTGGCTTTTTTCATCTGCTGACTGGAAACTTTATATCTATGAATTTTGAAAAAATGCTGATTGCCTAGATACTCAGTAGTCTTTGTCATTTCATCAGAAGTCCTGAAAAAGAAAGTTAGAAACCCCTTGTTGTTTCTGTAATTGGTTAAAGATAGCGTTTAGAGTGCTATTTCTTCTGTCTTCATTGCAATTTGTAAAAGCAATATTAGAGAATTAATTCTTGAAGCAAAACTGACAATTCTTTCTCAAAAAGGAAAAATATCGAAAAAGCTCTCTTATGACAGAACAAACTATGAGTTTGAACAAACCGAGCAAAAACCTTCGTGGATTGCTTTTACGGTTCCGTTTGATTCATATCTTCCTTTCTGGTACCTCTTTTAAAAATAAAAATTTAAGTACTTTAAGCCCCGCGCTGACAAAATACGACCCCCCCCCCTCATAAAGGATTAAAGTAACAGAGTTCAATTTTTGGCAGTAGGTACATGTAAATGAGGAAATGCGTAAACAAATACGCATCCCTTAGTTTGAATAATGACAAAGTCCATGTTTTTGCTGTAGAAAACACTAAATATATTTCCAAAGGAAACATGTAATAATTTCTGTAAAGTGATGGACAGTCTTTAAATACTAAAATCGTTTTTCTCTTTTCTGTTTCATCTGCATTGCTCATTGAGAAATCATGCAAGATACCCTGTTCAAACAAGAATGTGAAGGAAAATGGACATGTTTGTCCTTTACGTATTTTTTAAATTGAAAAAAGGACAATTACTTTCAAATGCTCATTAATTCAAATTTAAACTGAATATTAGCGTTATCTTATCAATAATAGAATCCAGTTTAATATATTTATCAATATTTTGATCGATGGAGTCACCGTCATAGACACGATGGGATTCTATAATATCCGTTTCCAGATACACAAAACATTTTAGATCAAGTAGAATACAAGACTTGGTGTGAGAATGTCTTTTAAAAAGTGCGGTTTATTTGACTAGAAACCATTGTCTTATTAATCTTTCTAACGCTATAACATTCGTTATAAATTTTGCATTAAATAATTGTACTGAATATAACACAGTTTCTATAACAAAACATAAGATCTAAAAAAAGGGGGGTAATTAATATTCCTGATTAATTTTGCATCTTAAATTTAGATTGCTGTAGCTATCGTATCACACACAAATTATTATTTTTTATTAAATCAACAATTAATCTTTGAAAAAGAATATTGTCAGCAAGTAAAATAACCGACTTAAATAACCCCCCCCCTCTTTTCACTTTCATCGCAATTTTAAAAAAAATTGACTTGAGAAAACGCTACGACCGGGCGAAAATGTATGAGGAGGGATGTCTCTTTTATAAAATATAACTTTCAGCCGTAGGGTATGCCGGTCCATTTAACTCGAAAACTAAGCACCTTTTTCTAGGATTGTCACTCCACTACAAGATCCAGGATGCACGTGGTTCGGTCTTTTTTATTTCAGACTGTCTTCAAAGCATTATAAATAAATATTTTTTTAAATAAGTATGTACATGTACATAGATATTTTGGTGCATTTGCTCATAAGATGAATTTATCGATGTAATAAAGTCCATAGGAGTCAAAAGCAAATTGAAGGGTGGGGGGGGGGTTAACCAACAGAAAAGGTAAACCCCAATTTTCAATATATAGAAAATGTCTATCTTTGCAAAAAAAAGTGGGGAAGGGGGGCTAAGCCTCCCCCCCCCAGCTCCCCTTCCCCGGTTCTGACGCCTATGAAGTCAATGATAAAAGAATTGATTGAAAATGAAAATACTGTGAATGTATTACATTTGGCATGTACAATATTTGGCGGAAATTCAATTTTCAACAAGTTAAAGTAGGTTTGATTTAGCGCTGGCTGAAGTTGCTAGTTATAAAAGTTAATATATAAGACATTTAGCGATGTACATGAATTAGCGGACTCCATTTTCTACCAAAATTGATAAATACAGTAGAATACACAGCTAAATGTAATTATTTACGCTTATAGTATACGCTTCTCAAGATTCTAATTCAGCTTTGAATATCTTGTACTTCCACTGCATGGATATGCTTTAAAAATAGTGAAAGTACTTTTTCAAATGCTAAATTGTTTGCGGCCTATTTGATGCTTTACATCAATTTTTAATTGTGGAAAATATGAACTGAGTCAAGGATGTTTTAGGCACTTCTTATGCTGAATATTGAGCAGTGGTGATTGGTTATTTGAAGTTTCCTTGTGGTTTAAACAATAAAACATTGGCATA
Organism: Saccostrea cuccullata; assembly: GCF_032062105.1. Lineage (NCBI taxonomy): Eukaryota > Metazoa > Mollusca > Bivalvia > Ostreida > Ostreidae > Saccostrea > Saccostrea cuccullata. The sequence goes on from NW_026935065.1 coordinate 4,033, forward strand.
AATCTAAAAGTCTGAAAAATTAATACTTTTAGTGTGATTTTTTGCTATATACTTCTATATACAAATATTTTTCAAATAACAAGAAAAAACTATAGCTATTTCTGTCAGATTTTAAAGTCAAATCATTCTTGCCTAAATGCATAACTATAAAGTGTTGAATAAGATACATTTGTGCGGAGTTAAAAAAAGATTGTTAAATCATAATTATTTGAACATGTTTAAAATAAGGTTACAGACACTCTGTAAAATATTCCCGAAATAAATTGACTTTTTTCTGAAATAAACAATTAACCAGCGGAAATTAAAAATAAGATTTCTAGGATCGTTTATATAAGTATTTTTATTTTTTATAATAAATTGATTTTGTTAACAGGATAGAAATCGAGTTTATCAATATACTCTTTTTAAAGTTTGCCATAATGTGTCTTTCCGTTTACCATAACGGGCCTCCATACCCGTACCCATGCAGACAGAAATAATTTTTTTCTTCTTTAATTCCATACACCCTTTCCAGTGCGAGTTGACAATTGCAACAAGCATTAATTTGTGCACATTTATGAGCAATAAGTGAGATTCAAACAGGCTTTAAAATCCCCCCAATCATCGGTTGCTATGTTAAAAATGCAATTTCCGTTAAAAAAGAGTGCTCGCATTATTAAACGCAACGGTAGAAAATTTATTCAAATTCAAAACATAAAAGCATGACAGTTTTTGTTCATTTTAATACCCACCATGACTTGCGGTTCAAACACCTTGCATGTTATCGGATGAAACTGAGGGTATCCAGTAGGAAATATAGCTACATTTTCACTATAATAGTGAGATACCACTATTATAGCGGAATTTACGTTTCCCCCCAACCTGAGTAAGTGACTAGATAAAATGTAGCTATGTGACGTTAGCTATAGGTTTGTCATTAGGACAGAGAAGCTCTTACAAAGTTAAATCATACTGTGTAAGTACATTGTATCCACTTGGCTAGAGTTAAATAGGCAACTTGGTAAGTAGTTATACACCAGGCAGATGTTAAAGGCTATATGTGAGGCACCAGGCGGATAGATGTTGACTTATATAGTCAGTTGTACGAGTATAGTGAGGCAATTATCATATGGCACCAGGCAGGTGCCGGTATTAACTGAAGATATATAATTATACAAAGCACTTAGGTCATTTGATTTAAAGACACCAGGCTGGTGTCATATTATTATCTGAATATATTGCATTCAATCATATCCCCAGTAAAACTCGGTAATCCGAGCATGGACCTACTGACCGCTCAGGTCCGACACATTACAGTAGTAAGTTGCAATTGAGTGTCAATCTTAAAACTTAATTTCCGTTTCACTGCTTCAGTGTAACTGGGCTAGATACAATATATGTAATGTGTATAATGTGTTACATATAATTTCTTAACGTTAAAATAAAATAAAGACGCTAAGAATGTTTTATTTTTAAAATTTAATTGATGCTATCATACCTATCTAATAGATCAGTCCAAAGAAAAGGCGCGAATATTTACTCGTGGCGTTTGGCGCGAAATTATGAATGCTTTTTATAATTCTTAGACAGGTGAACTGTTGCAAAAGTACCGTGGTATACACAAGTATATTTAGAGCAGTACTCCCAATAGCTTAATGGTTAGCACGTTGGGGATATAAAAGTAAAAAAAAAAGCGCATTCACGTTGGCGACATGGTTTCAATCCTCCTTGTGACCAAAATTTTGGATCTCTTCAGCTCGATTTTACGTGGGTTTCTTTTCCTAAAACGGACGGAAGACCTCTCGTTGCTCGCAACGAACGTATCTAGTTATTATTAATTGTCTTCACGGAAGACCTTATAGTTATTTATTCTTATTTTTTTGACTTTCTAATTTTGTTTCTAATTTTGTGCACGCGATTTCTCGAAGACTACTGGATGAAATTACATGAAATTTTCAGGACAGATGTGTTGTTACATGAATTTATTATATCCGAGAGAAAATTTGGAAACTCTCTTCCGGTGCCAAGTTACAGACAATTTTCTGAAATTAAAATGACATTTTGTCCACGATTAAACTCAAAAACGGTAAAAGATATCAACATGAAACTTTCAGGGATTATAGATCGTGATATGTACTATCCAGGATGCGACCTTTTGTGAGTCGTCGATACTTCCTGTCGTTAGGAGATGCGAATTTAAAAAAGTGCATTTTCTAACTTTTTTGTTCTTCAATATTTTTCATTTATTTTTGGAATATAAATAGTGACCTTTCCATTGATGCTTACTATATAAGTTGTTTTAGTATTGGTTAATCTGAACTCTAGATATTAATATTTGAAAATCTGAAGCAGGCCCAAGATGGCGACTGTCTCTGTCACTCCGCCATTTCGCGAGTAGGGGTTTATGGAGGCAGTGAGCGTTTGATTGAACCATTCTGACATAAGGATACATGAAATGTG